>NC_069805.1:10846114-11146114 GCF_027406575.1 Nycticebus coucang
ATCAGTAGTGATCAAAACAGCATAATATTGGCAGAAAAACAAAGAGGTAGAAAACAGAGTAGAGAACCAAGAGATGAACCCAGCTAATCACAGTTATTTGATCTTTGACAAGCCAATTAAAAACATTCAAAAGGGAAAAGATTCCCTTTTTAACAAATGGTGCTGGTTGCACTGGTTTGCAACATGTAGAGGGCTCAAAGTGGACTCACACCTTTCATTATTAACTAAGAGAGACTCTCAGTGGATTAAAGATTTAAATTAAAGACATGAAATTATTAAAATACTAGAAGAAAGTGCAGCTTCTTCTATTGAAGCAGCTTCAAAAATACACTACTGGAACCTGATCAAACAAAAAAGCTTCTGCACAGCTAAGAACACAGTATGTAAACAAGAAGACAACATTCAGAATGGGAGAAGATATTTGCAGGTTATGTCTCAGACAAATATTTAATAACCATAATCTATAGAGAACTCAAATGTATTAACAAGAAAAGAATAAGTGATCCCATCACAGGATAGGCAAGGGAATTAAAGAGAAAATTCTCTGAATAAGACAGGTACACGGCCTACTGACATATGAAAAAATGCTCATCATTCTTAATCATCAGAGAAATGCACATCAAAATTACGTTGAGATATAATCTAACTCCAGTGAGATTAGTAAATATCACAAAAATCCCAATAACAGAGATGTTGATGTGGCTGTGAATGAAAGGTAAACTTCCAAACGGCTGATTATAATGAAAACTAATATGTTTCTTTTGGAAAGATGTTTGGAGAACACTCAGCAATCTGAAAACAAACCTGTCATTCGATCTTACACTTATTCTGCTAGGTATATACCCAGAAGACAACAAATCACATTATAACAAAGATATTTGTACCAGAATGTATATTGCTGCCCAATTCATAATTGCTAAGTCAAGAGAAAAGCCCAAGTGCCTATCGATCCATGAATGGATTAATAAATTATGGTATACATACATCATGGAATATTATGCTGCCTTAAATAAAGATGGAGACTTTACTTTCTTCCTGTTTACATGGATGGAGCTGGAATATATTCTTCTTAGTATAATATCTCAATAATGGAAGAAAAAGCATCCAATATACTCAGCCCTACTATGAAACTAATTGATGGCTTTCATATGAAAGGTATAACCCAGTTATAAACTAAGTGTATGGGGAAGGAAGGGTAAGGGAGAGGATAAGCTGAGGGAGGGTTATTGGTTGAATCACACTTACAGTGCATCGTACATGGGTACATTTGATACTTACTATATGTAGACTATAAATGTCTTAACACAACAAGGAAGAAAATGCCATGAAGGTTGTGTTAACCAGTGTAATGAAAATATGTCAAATGGTATATAAAACCAGTGTATGGTGTTCCATCATTGCATTAATGTACACAGCCATGACTTACTAATTAAAAATTTACATGTATACAATGTGTAATGCTCAGATCAAATTAATTAGTATATCCGTCACCTCCACCACTTATCATTTCTTTGTATGGGGAACATTAAAAATTTACTCTTCTAGTTATATAAAAATATACAATAAATTGATGTTTACTTTAGTCAACCTAAAAAAAAGTAAGTCAAGAATAAACCACTGAAAGATGCCCACAGTGGGCACTTTGTTGTTAAAAAAGAAAGCATTGTAAAATAATTCTGCGTTTTGTTCTAGTACATAGATTGTATTACTGATAATTACTGGGTTTGCTTTTTGCCTGTATGTGTGCTTGTGATCATGTGTGCTTGTATGTGTGTGTGTGTGTTAGAGAGAGAGTAAGCAACACTGTGTGTCAGCCTGTGTGTGAGTGTTTGCGTGTGTGGGTTATTTTCTCTTGAATTGACAAGCCATCTTGAATGGTTGTGGGCCACTGCTTTTCTTTTTGGAGTCATTGCATAGTGCTGCTATGTGATTTGTGTGTGTGTGCATGTGTGTGTTAGTTTTCTAATTTTTATTTTAGTTCTTTATTAAATAAATTTGACTTTGTTTTCTGTAATTCAGATATTTTAATTAAATCTTAGCTGTGTACATTAATGTATTTGTAGTGAAAGTGTCCCGGTTTATATACAATTTGAAATATTTACAACAGACTTTCATGTCACTTTCTTAATTACTGTGTTAAGACATTTATACTCTAAACTTAATAGATTTGACATGTACCCTGGTAAAATGCACCATAGGTGCCGTCCCACCAATTACCCTTCCTCCCTCATTCTACCCCAACCCCTCCCATCTCACTCCTCTTTCCCTTTCATCTTGGACTGTAGTTGTGTTATAGCTTTTATATGGAAGCATGGATGCTTATATTGTTTCATAGTAGAGCTGGGTGCATTGAATACTTTTTCTTCAATTATTGAGATACTTTACTAAGAAGAATATATTCTTGTTCCATGTATTTAAACACAAAAGAGGTAAAGTTTCCATCTTTTTTAAGGCTTCATAAAATTCTGTGGGGTATATCTACCTAAATTTATGAATCCATTTGTCAGTGGATAGGCACTTGGGCTTTTTTCATGACTTGGCAATTATAAATTGGGCTGAAATAAACATTCTGCTGCAAATATCTTTGTTATAAAATGATTTTTGGATATATATATATATATATATATCTTCACACCTAGCAGAGGAATGGTGGGAATGAAGGGCAGGTCTATTTTTAGATCCCACAGTGATGGCCAAACTTGTTTCTGAAAGGAACATATTAGTGAAAGATCTTTATAATGGAAATAATAAAATATTGATAAAGGACACTGAAGAAGACTCAAATAAATGAGAAGATACTCCATGTTTATGGATTATAAAAGTTAATATTTTTTAAAATGTCCATTCTATCCATAGTGATATCCTGATCTGATGTAATACTTATCAAATTTCCCATGGTATTTTTACAGAGGAGATTAACACTCCTATATAGTGCTAAGGCCGTTGGATACCAACCTGTAAAAGAATAAAAATACATTCCACTCACTAAAATAACTTAAGTTGAGTATAATATTTTTGTATTAGTATTAGATCATAGCTGTGAACATTAATGCGATCATGGGGCACCATGCACTGGTTTTATAAACAGTTTGACACATTTTCATCACATAGCATTGCATTACTGCCATTTTATTAGTTATTGTGTTAAGACAATTATATTCTGTATTCACTAAGTTTCACATGTTCCATTGAAAGATCCACCGTATTTGTAACCCTCCCACTGCCCAACCTTCTTCCTCCCTTCCTGCCCTCTCCCACTTCCCCATATTCTTTTTTTTTAAAGCAGCTACTTTTTTAAATTAAATCAGAGCTGTGTACATCAATATGATCATGGGGCACCATACACTTGTTTCATAGAATATTTGACACATTTTCATCCCATTAGTTGACATAGCCCTCCTGGCATTTTCCTAGTTACTTTGCCAAGACATTTACAATCCACATTTGCCTAGGCTCACATGTACCCTTGTAAGATGCACCACGGGTGTAATCCTTTCAATCCCCCTCTCTCTACCCATCTACCCCTCCCTCGCCATGCTTTCCCCCTTCCCCCTGTTCTTAGGTTGTAACTTGGTTATAGCTTTCATGTGAAGATCCTAAGTTAGTTTCACAGTAGGGGTGAATACACTGGATATTTTTCCTTCCATTCTTGAGACACTTTACTGAGAATAATATGTTCCAGCTAAATCCATGTAAACATGAAGGAGGTAAAGTCTCCATCTTTCTTCAAAGCTGCATAGAATTCCATGGTGTACATATACCAGAATTTGTTAATCCATTCGTGGATTGATGGGCACTTGGGTTTCTTCCATGACTTAGCAATTATGAATAGGGCTGCAATAAAGATTCTGATACAAATACCTTTTTTATGATGTGGTTTTTGAATACAGCAACATCTCAGGTTACAAAATCAACATTCATAAATCAGTAGCCTTTATATATACCAACAATAGTCAAGTTGAAAAAACAATTAAGACTCTATCCCATTCACAGTAATGCCAAAGAAGATGAAATATTTGGGAGTTTATCTAACAAAGGATGTGAAAGATCTATATAAAGAGAACTATGAAACTCTTAAGAAAAGAGATAGCCGAGAATGTTAATAAATGGAAAAACATACCATGTTCATGGCTGGGAAGAATCAACATTGTTAAAATGTCCATACTACCCAAAGCAATATACACTTTCAACGCAATCCCTATTAAAGTTCCAATGTCATACTTTAAAGATCTTGAAAAAACAATACTTTGTTTTATATTAAATCAGAAAAAAACTCGAATAGCCAAGGCATTACTCAAAAATAAAAACAAAGCATTAGGAATTACGGTACCAGACCACAGACTATAATACAAATCGATAGTGATCATAACAGCATGGTATTGGCACAAAAACAGAGAAGTAGATGTCTGGAACAGAATAGAGAACCAAGAGATGAACCCAGATACTTACCGTTATTTAATCTTTGAGAAGCCAATTAAAAACATCCAGTGGGATCACACCTGTGGTGCATATTACAGGGGTATTTGTGAAACTTGGTAAATGTAGAATGTAAATGTTTTGGCACAGTAACTGAGATAACGCCGGAAAGGCTATGTTAACCACTGTGATAAAAATGTGTCAAATGGTTTATGAAGTGAGTGTATGATGCCCCATAATCATATCATTATATACAGTTATGATTTAATAAAAAAATTAAAAAAAAAAAAAAAACATCCAGTGGGGAAAAGTTTCCCTATTTAACAAATGGTGCTGGGTAAACTAGCTGGCAACCTGTAGAAGACTGAAACTGAATCCACTCCTTTCACCACTAACCAAGATAGACTCTTAGTGGATTAAAGGCCTAAACTTAAGACATGAAACTATAAAAATACTAGAAGAGAGTGAAGGGAAAACCCTTGAAGAAATTGGGTTGGGTGAGTTTTTTTATGAGAAGGACCCCCTGGGCGATTGAAGCAGCTTCAAAAATACCCTTTTGGGACTTGATCAAACTATAAAGCTTCTGCACAGCCAAGAAGACAGTAAGTAAAGCAAGCAAACAGCCCTCTGAATGGGAGAAAATATTTGCTGGTTATGTCTCTGACAAAAGTTTAATAACCAGAATCCACTGAGAACTCAAATGCATTAGTAAGAAAAAACAAGGGATACCATCACAAGCTGGGCAAGAGAATTGAAAAGAAACTTCTCTGAAGAAGACAGGCGAGCAGCCTTCAGACATATGAAAAAATGCTTATCGTCTTTAATCATCAAAGAAATACAAATCAAAACTACTTTGAGATATCATCTAACTCCAGTAAGACTAGCCTATATCACAAAATCTCAAGACCAGAGACGTTGGCGTGAATGTGGACAAAGGGAACACTTTTGCACTGCTGGTGGGAATGCAAACTAATACATTCCTTTTGGCAAGATATATGGAGAACACTTAGAGATCTAAAAATAGATCTGCCATTCAATTCTGTAATTCCTCTGCTGGGCATATACCCAGAAGACCCCATATTCTTAAGTTAGAACAGGGTTATAGCTTTCCTTTGAAAGCCATAATTTAGTTTCATAGTAGGGCTGAGAAATTGGATATCTTTTCTTCCATTCTGAGATACTTTACTAAGAAGAATATGTTCCAGCTCTATCCATGCAAACAGTAAAGAGGTAAATTCTCCATCTTTCTTTAAAGCTGCGTAATAGTCCATGGTGTACATATACCACAATTTATCAATCCATTTGTGGATCAATGGGCATTTCAAGGTATTTCCTTAAAACACAAAACTCCTGGAAAAATAGGAGCATTATTCCTTGACATTGGTCTTCGCAAATATTTACAGATGCTCAGGGTGTCAATTTTCAATTCAACATGGCTAAAAGATAGTGAAGTTGAGATTTGAATTCAGGTCTATTTTACTTCAAAGTCTAGGCTCTGTTTTAATGTGATCCAACTTTATATTACTTTTTCAGATCTTGATTCTTAGCTTCTTATATCTATTAGAGGACTTGATGGGGCAAAAATCAATTGTGTAGTATGTTCCCCGTCACTATCCTCTTTGTCATTTGTTTATCAACATTTGTTTAGGGGATGAACAAGGTGAATCAATCCTGTATTCCTAGCGCTCTGAGAGGCCAAGGCAGGTGGATTGCTTAAACTCAGAAGTTAAAGACCAGTTGAAGCAAGAGTGAGGGACCCTGTCCTAAGAGGACAATTCAGAGATCATGTCCATATTAAAAATAAAAAAGCTAGCCTGACATGATAGTAGGCACCTTTAGTTCAGGCTACATGGAAGGCTGAGGCCTGAGGATCATTTGAGCTCAAAAGTTCGTGGTTTCTGTGAGGTATGATGTCATCACAGTGCTCTAGCCTGGGCAAGAGGGTGAGATTCTATCTCATAAAAAATAAAATTTTCATAGTCACTAATGGTTAGGCTGTTTTAAAGATGGTGATGACAGAAAGAAATGAAAAGATAATGGATTTGTTGTTTAGGCACTCAGAGTTTTCTGAAAACAGGAGGAATGTACTATAATGGATTTAATTGCACAGTGCTGTAGGGACCTAGGAAAGGGATTGACCACCCCCTTAGCTGCAGGGTTATCTAAATCTCTGTCTGGCATTACAAAATGAAATACCAACAACCACACACACACACACACACACACACACACACACTCACACACACACACAAAATATATATATGAGAGAGGTGAAAAGCAGAAGATATTTTGAACTATTCCAAATTGGTACATTGCAGTGAAAGTCCTTGATACTAAAAGAATATTTCTTGGTCCATAACAATTTTTGATATACGAAAATTTGATGTTTTTTTTTTTTCTTCAGTCTTCTAATCTAAAGTCATATTTCTTAAGCACTTGGTCTTAAACTTTGATACCTTACTGAATCTCACCTCTTTTGAGATACAGTTCTCTCTACCTATTTAGATGACACATATTTCACTTACCAGTATATGTGTGGTTTTAAATTTCAAAAACAATGCATATTCACAATAGAAGATTGGGACAATGTAATTCCCCCTTATTTCTGATTGGCAGGGATGGATTAAAGAGTCCTGGTACTTTTCTGTACCCCATGAAAGGGTGCAATGATGATGAGAGAGGATACCTGAGAAGGGTGAGGTCTAGAAGAACAGGTCTTCTCAAGGAGACCACAAAGATCCACCTGCGGGGTCCTCTCCATGGTGACTCAGATCTTGAGAATTTGTAAACTTAACTTCCAGAAACTTGGAAATTTTTAAGTTCTGTAAAATCCTGCAGTTATGTAGGGGTGGGAATAGCATTTCATGTTTGATTCAAACAAGCCAATGAGAAGGGTACCTGTAGAGTGGAACTGTTAACTGTCAATAAAAAGGGAAAGACCAAGGCAGTTGGGGAGTGTGGCCATTTGGAATTCTATGCTGTAAGCTCCCAGCTGGTAAATACAGCCCTGTTTTTTATAAATGCTATTGTTTTGGTGCTCTTTCTCTTTATTGGGCCTCATATTCCTGCAAAATTGTTGGTCACATGACTGGAAAAGGAGATAACTCCTTTAGAGTACACACACCTGGTCTTGCCAACAATCTCCTGGACACGCACGTGAAAGAATTTACATGTGATCGAGTTGACTATGTATTTCCTTTAAAATCTTTTGACTTGTAATTTTTCTTAAACAAAGGTTTTAGGTCTTTGATATGTGACACACCTTCCAAAATAAAAACTCAAAATCTGGGGTTTGGTGCATATAGGGCAATGGTTGCAAAGCTGGCCACATGCACTGTGATTGGCAGGTTCAAACTCAGACCAGGCCAATAACAAAAACAAACAAACAGACAAAAAAAAAGCAAACACCCACAACTTTAAATTTGGTCTTTTTGAAATATTAAGACCACTGAAGGTCATGAGAAAACAGATTAAACTTATTTGAATTATTAAAAATACATAGAAAACATTGTCAAATATAAAATGGTAATTAATTTTATATGAATTATGGATATTTATGTGTTTCAATATTATAAAGCATTTGGTCTGTCCTAACACATATTGTCAGTAATAATTTTAATTCATCTAAAAAAGAAAGTTTTTTTTTTTTCTTAATGTAACTGGCTGAGTTCAAAATTTATTGTAAAAAAAAAAGAAATAATAAGTGAGGCTAATAAATTATCTTGAATTCAAACTTCTGATATCTTTGGAAATTTAATACCTTTGGACTAAAAAGCAGATTTTTTAGAACTTACATTGGAAAGTGAACATGTCTATGAGTATTGCTAATCTAATTTCAACAGAACAGCAATCAGTTATGTGGAACTGGCCTAGTTTGCAATAGCTTTTGTTTGAAATATTGTGGATTCTTTCTGTGTTCTGTTTTCCAAAAGTCAAGAAAATAATTTTGTTTCCCTTGAACACTTTGCAGCTTTTCAAACAATGTATGTACTTATGAGCAGAGTTTGAAACATGTATTTTTCTATCTTTTATTTCTTCAAAATTTAAAAGCCATTTGTAAGTATTCTTAATTTCTAACAGTATAGTTATTTGCATAACTTCAATAAGAATTTGTTTTGTTCTGGGCGGCGCCTGTGGCTCAGTTGGTAAGGTGCCGGCCCCATATACCGAGGTGGCGGGTTCAAACCCAGCCCCAGCCAAACTGCAACAAAAAAGTAGCCAGGCATTGTGGTGGGCACCTGTAGTCCCAGCTACTTGGGAGACTGAGGCAAGAGAATGGCTTAAGCCCAGGAGTTGGAGGTTGCTCTGAGCTGTGTGAGGCCACAGCACACTACCGAGGGCCATAAAGTGAGAATCTGTCTCTACAAAAAAAAAAAGAATTTCTTTTGTTCTATAGGACATGATGAAGGCACTGGGTATTTTACCAAGGCTTTAGCTGAAATAGCAATTCCAGAGATGTACAGATTGTGTTAAGGAATTAAGGTTAACTTTATAAGGCCAATAAAAAAGCCTTTTTAAAAACTGGCCAGATACCCATCAGTAGCATTTCCTGATGTGTGGTTAAGTAATTAAGGTTGCTTGCTAATTGGTCTGGGAATCAAAATGTGCTTGGGGACCTCAAGAGAAGAGGAATTTACCCAATGCATACAGGTATCTAATTGCACAGATGAAATGTGGGCTCTTAAAGGCTTTCAAGAAAGTCCAGCCTGGTATTCCTTATAAAAGTTTCCAGAAAAGCCAATTTTAAAGAAAAGAAGAGCCTAGAGGACTAATAATCAACTATTATTACTGCACTTTATATATATAAATAATCAGACCCTGTATAGTGAAGGTGCAGTATATTTTGCCAAATAGGTTAGTTGTACTAAAATGTGTTTTTACTCAAGAGAGATAGTTTAAAAAGAAGGAAAAGAGGCTGTCATCCACCTGCATTTCTATCCCACCTTGTCTGTACTGTCAACCCATAAAATCAGAAATAACTGCTTTACTAAATTGTTCTGTTAAAGGAAAATAAGAGACTGGCCAAAAAGTATAGAAATATATACAGTAGTTCACTCTGAAGCCTCAAGACTCAACAAAAGTGATCTGCTACACTGAAAAAAATTGTTCAGTATTAACTATTATCTACTGTGTCTATGTAGATACCGCAGGAAAAATTAAAACCTAAAATGATATTTTCCCAATAAATGGTGTAACTGTAACACTTCATACTACTGTGCCTAATCCATATATTCTGCTGAGTCTGCTGCCAGCAGAAGCCAAGTAGACCACTTGCCTGGACTTAAAAGAAGCCTTCCTCAGCAGAAGACTGGCTTTGAGAAGCCATTGGATGTTTTCTTTCCAGTGGGAGAGACCAGACATGGAAAAGGTACACATGAACCAGGTTTCTACAGGGGTTCAAAACAACCAGAATTTTTTGAGAAGGGCTGGCTTGTGACCTCCAGAAATTCCCAGCTGAGAAATTAGAATGTGTGCTGTTTCAATAAGTCTATGACCTTCTTTCAGGACACCCTACCCAGGAGGTCTGCGTTCGAGGTATGGACTGTCTTATAGTACATCTAGAGGGATGTGATTATAAAGTATCCAAACGGAAGGCCCAGATTTGCCAGCAGAAAATACATTACCTAAGATTTACTATCGAGCAGTAGTAGAGGTATCTAGGCATGAAATGGAGGCAGGTCATTTATTGCCTCTTCAGCCCCACCAGGCTAAACTAGATTTTGAAATTCTTAGTCACAGTCAGCTTCTGTCACCTTTGTAGTCCCAACATTGCCATCATGGCTGTCTTGGTTAAGCCCTTGTATGAGGCAACTAAAGATAAGGAAGGAGAACCTTAGAATGGGAAGAAAAACAGAAATGCATACTCCCAACTAAAGACGAAGCTAACACCAGCCTTGGACAGTTACAAACTGGGTCTTGCACATAGACTGAAGCAGTTTTATGATGATGCAAGGTGAGCGCTGGGCTGGGTATGTGGTAGTTACCTTAACAGAAACTGTACAGGCTAAGCTGCTACCCCAAGAAACATTGGCTCAGATGGATGTGTTAATTGCCTTGACTCAAGCCTTAGAACTAAGTCAAAGGAAAATTATGAATACTTTTCTGACTCTCCAAGGATATGGGACATTGTACAATGACAAGGGGCTGTTAAATTCTGGGAGAAAAAGCATTAAGTATATCAGGAGATAACTTCAATTGCTAGAGTCTGTATGGAAAGCATGGAAAGTGGCAATAATACACTATTGTGGACATCAAAGAGATACTTCCACCATCACTAATGGGAACACCAGAGCCAATTCTGAGGCAAAGAAAAGGAATATTATGAGCCCTTATCCCATGGGTTCTGGAGCTCATCCCTATCTTTTCATGGGAGAATAAGAAATGATTGTCAGAAGAGGTATCCAGGAAGAAGAGGGAAGATGGATAAAGATGCCAGACAGATGAATAACAGTCCCCCAGCTTCTAGGATCCACCATGGTGACAAGAGTATTTTATGAAGTTGCTGGGCCAGTACTTCTACATCTCCCACCTGGTAGCCCTGGCCATAACTGTCAGTCTACAGTGTGTCGCCTGCAGCCAGTTCAACGTGCACCAAGTACTGATGATACCCTCAGTAAACCTGTCGTATGGAGCAATGCACTTCGAGGACTTCCAGATAGATTTTCCTGAAATTCCCAGGTTTACAGGAAACAAATACTGGCTAGTAATGGTCTGTCAGACTTGGAATAGTAAAAGCCTTCCACACTGGGATAAAAAGTTGCCGCGGACCGCCCTGTCGGTGGGCTTCAGTCCGAGGGAAAGCAGGGAGACGGAGTCAGGTTGGTTGAAAGGTCGACGCAGGAAAATGACAGTCTGCCACACAGCACTTGGTGAAGTAAGCAGCTGTACTTTACTGAGTTCAAACTTTGGTATTTATATTTTTTGGTACATAGGTCATACAATGCATTTTTTCAGTTTGTTGACATTTACAAGTTATTTATTATTTTGTTTTTTAAAACCTGCAAAGGCGGGTTGTCATCCATCATGATTTCTCTCCAGAGGAGTAAAGGTCAGCGAAACCTGTTTTTACTTCCTCTTATCTATGGAATGTTAGTATAGTGCAACTCCTTATATGTTTGTGTTTAAGTAATAGTAAAGGTATAACTTGCTTTAAAACTTTTATTAGATATATAAATGTTAATTTAATGTTGATTATATATATTCTTATTATGTGCTTATTATTAATCATATGTGCTTATTCTATTGTGATTTGATTGATTAAGACGTTAGTGAAATAAGATGTTTTTCTAAGTAAAGTTTTATTGTGGGTGGTGGTGCATGTCGTGCTGGAACATCCTGGTTTTTGTGCCTGCATTGTTTCAGTCCACTGACATTTATGGTGGGAAAGTTTTGTTGTATAGGGTTGCTTGGAGCCACTGAGTTTGGCACAATCATACCGTTTGTGCTACTTCTGGGTCAATACATCATTGTGCTCATTCCTTTAGACCTCATTGATTACTCTTATCAGGACAAACAGACAGTCACCACAACATAAAGGTTTCTCATAGTAACAAGCCATACCCCTTAGGTTATTGCGCCAAAAACAGCATGCTAGGCAACATTTCTGTTGCTGTGCACACTGGGAGTGCTGGGGGCTTCGCTCCGGGGAGCACAGACCTCCTTTCGTCGTTTTACAACGCGGACAGCGCCACCTCGCTGCGGCATGGTGCCGAGGGTGCGGCAAAAAGTACTCCTAAAGCAGTAAAAATATTGCCCAGAGAAATTGTCCCATGATTTAGGCTGCCACTCTGGTTTAAATTTGGCAATGAGCTAGCCTTCATAACAGAACTAGTGCAAAGCTAAAGCTTTAAGTAACTCATAGACCTCAAAGTTTAGTCATGGTAAAGTGCATGAACAGGACCATAAAATAAAGTGCATGAACATGACCATAAGAAAAGACATTGTAAACTCTACAAGGAAGCTTGCTTCAGCATGATTGATGTTCGTTTTTCAACCTTCTCTCTTGGTGCAGCTCAAATCAAGCAGGTTACTTGCTACATTTTTGTCCTTTAACTCTCCTTCTGGATGGGACCCTCCAAGCTGTAACCACAAGGATACAAACAAAAGGTATAAAATATATCACCAAGTGAACAGGAGTCTCCTCACCCATGAGAACAGCTCAGAGCATCCCACAAACAAATGGGCAGAGATCAGAGGTCCTCCCACTACACACCACGGTAGTGACCCTCTAAAAACTGTACATACCTCTCCTACTAGGTTCTCCAGCTGGACATAAAACAGTATATATTCTCTACCTGCAACTCTGAGCTCTCAGCACTCCTCTCAAATCTCACTCTGAGGACTGGAGGCCTGTCCCCCAAAAGTTCAGATTATTGGGTCATTTCTTAAGAGGTGTGGACAGTGCCAAAACTGCATCTGGTCAATTCTGATTCTGGGGCACATGAATGAGGAGAGGACATTTGGCTGAGAGGGAACCACACCGTGAGGCACAGAGGATCAACCATCTTTTAGCAACAATACGACTCACTCCCGGATATTCTGAAGCCACACTTCCTGTCTCCCTGGGCAACCAGGGAGGCTGGAAACAACCATGAACAGATTTTGGATGAAAATGCAAGCCCCATGAGTAAAGGATTTGACTGAGGTAGTACCGACCTGGGTGGAGCGCAGGGAGTAGAAACGCACTCGCAGAACCCAGAAGTTCCCATGGTGGGGCTGAAACGGAGGACCACTTTACTGAGCTTAAGATGCACCTTGCCCTCAGGGGATCATCAGCCTACAGACAAAGGAAGATAGAAGGATAGAACTGACATGGGAATTTAGCAGGAACAGAAACAAAATCCCACAAAGTTGTTCTGTTCTGTCAGTAACATCAACCAGGGGCAGGGCTGGACCTGAGTGAACACCCCCCATCATTTACCAAGCACCCAAGGTTGTCAGGCCTCACCTCCTCCTGCTAGGTAGAGGCAGAGTGCAGCGACCTGGCTAAAGAGAAATAGATTTCCTTGTGATACAGGCAGGTGCAAACCCCTGGAGTATCTGTTCACTACAGGAATCTGGGTCAGCCAAATGCAAAACTATCTGTGACTGGATGTGACAGAGGTGCAAGATGGGGGAGGAGGCATCAACCTCATACTGATTTATTTGCAGGGTGGATCCTCCTGATTCCAGGCAGCAGTGGAGCAAGCCATATCAGAGTAGTCACAAGAACCCTCCAGTTCCCAGAAACTTTTTAAACACTCCTACCCAAGACGGGTGCTGAATGAGACAATTGATTTGGAACTTTTGAATTTACTCAATTGCCTGAGGTCTATTTAGGTGGTGCCCTGCGTGTGTGGTTGTAGGAAGGTTTGATATTTCTTTTACTATTATTGCCTGTGGTGGACAGGGTGAATTAATTTCTGGTGTTTCTCCACAGCTGAAACTTCAACCTAGAGTAACTGTTTCATTAGGGTCAAAAATAAAAACAAGCTGAAAACAAGACAGAACCACTTAGCTCCACCACACAAAACAGGGCCCAAGTTTCTCAGGGTACAGCACTGTACAAGTCCTTGAAAAAGCTCCAGGGGAAAAATCAAAGAGTGTAAAACAATCATGGTGCGGAATCAGTGAAAAAATTCTGGTAAAATGAATAACCAGAATAGAGCAACCACCCCAAGGAAAGATATGGCAGATGTAACTGAACATCCCATTCACAAAAATCTGGCTGAGATGTCAGAAATCAAATTCACAATTAAGATGGCAATCAAGATTAATAAACTAGAGGAAATTTGGAATTAGAAATTCGAGTGGCAATTCAAAAGTCAGAATTAGGAATATGAGGAGAAATTCAAATTTGTCTCATTAAATTCTTTAATGAATTTAAAGACAAAATCACAAAAGATTTAGAAACACTGAAGCAAGAATTTGCAGCCCTCAAGGATCTGAGAAATTCAGAAGAATCTCTCAGCAAAAGAGTGGAGCAAGCTGAAGAAATTTCTGACATTGAAGAGAAAGCATTAGAATGAACACAAACTCTCAAGGAGGAAGAGAAATGGAGAGCAAAAATGGATGATTCTCTCAGATATCTCTGGAATAACTCGAAGAAGGCTAATAGCCACCTCATTAAAATCCCTGAATCCGATGAAGTGGCTTCGCTAGGCAGAGAGGTCCTTCTCCACGAAATTATGAAAGAGAATTTTCAAGATGGGCCTAGAGATTCTGAAATTCAGACATCATAGAGATTCAGTACCCCATAATGACTCAATCCCAATAAGGTATCCCCCAGGCATATCATAATTAACTTCACTAAAGTTAATATGAAGGAAAAAATTTTGAAAGCAACCAGATGGAAGAAAGCCATTACCCACAAAGGGAAGAATATTAGAATGACTACAAATCTCTCTCCTGAAACTTTTCCAGCGAGAAAAGTGTGGTCATTCCCTTTTAATAACCTAAAGCAAAATAAATTTCAACCCCGGAAAATGTATTCAGCTAAACTGAGTTTCATTTATGATGGAGAAATTAAATACTTTAATGACATTCATATCTTGAAGAAATTTGCCATAACTAAACCAGCACTTCAGGATATTCTCAGACCTATCTTCAATAACGACCAACCCAATCCTCTACCAAAAGGTAAACTCACACAGAAACTTTGGATCAAACTCCAACTTCCACAGTGGTGAAAGGATTAAAAAAGTCCACTGGACATTTGAAAAACTCAATACCCAAAATGTTACCAGACTTATCAATATTCTCCATTATTGTAAATGGCTTAAAGTGTCCTCTAAAAAGGCATAGGTTAGCTGACTGGATACAAAAGCTCAGACCAGAAATTTTTTGCATATAAGAGTAACATCTTACCTTAAAAGACAAACAGAGGCTCAGGGTGAAAGGATGATCATCCATATTTTAGGCAAATGGTAATCATAAAAAAGCAGGTGACACAACTTTATTTGCAGATACAATAGCCTTTAAACCAAAAAATGTAAGGAATGATAATAATGGTCACGTCATATTTGTTAAGGGTAATACTTTAATGAGATTTCAATTAATAAATCTATGCACCTAACAAGAATGCACCTCAATTTATAAGAGAAACTCTAAGAGACATGAGCAACATGATTTCCTGCAGCTCCATAATAGTCAGAGATTTCAACAATTATTTGGCTTTGGTGGATAGATCCTACAATAAGAAGTGGATCAAAGAAATTTTATTTATTTATTTATTTATTTATTTATTTATTTATTTATTTATTTAATTAAATCATAGCTGTGTACATTAGCATTATCATGGGGCACCATACACTTGGTTCATAGACTGTTTGATACATTTTCATCACACTAGTTAACATAGCTTTCTTGGCATTTTCTTAGTTATTTTGCTGAGACTTTTACATTCCACTTTTACTAAGATTCACAAATTTCCTTGTAAGATGCACTGCAGGTGTAATCACATTAATTCCTGTCCTTCCACCTCCCTTCCCCCTTGCTCCCCTCCCTTTCCCCCTTCTCCCTATTCTGAGGTTGTAACTGGGTTATAGCTTTCATGTGTAGGTCCTACATTAGTTTCATAACAAGGGTGAGTACATTGGGTACTTTTTCTTCAATTCCTGAGACACTTTACTAAGAAGAACATGTTCCAGCTCCATTCATGTAAACATGAAAGTGGTAAAATCTCCATCTTTATTTTAAGGCTGCATAATATTCCATGGTGTACATATACCACAATTCATTAATCCATTGGTGGATTGATGGGCACTTGGGATTGATGGGCACTTGGCACATGGGATTCTTCCATGACTTAGCAATCATGAATAGGGCTGCAATAAATATTCTAATATAAATATGTTTGTTATGATGTGATTTTTGGTATTCTGGGTATATGCCCAGTAGAGGGATTACAGGATTGAATGGCAGATCTATTTTTAGATCTCTAAGTGTTCTCCATATCTCTTTCCAAAAGGAATATATTAATTTGCATTCCCACCAGCAGTGCAAAAGTGGTCCCTTTTCTTAGATTTAAACCTAACTTTCTAACATTTTGATTTAGCAGACATCTACAGGAAATTTCATACCAAAAAACTGAGTACACATACTTCTCATCATCCCATGGAACATACTCAAAAATTAATCACATCTTAGGTCAAAGTCTAACCTCAGTAAATTTAAAGGAATGGAAATTATTCCTTGCATCTTCTCAGACCATGATAGAATAAAAGTTGAGCTGAGTAGCAACAGGACTATGCACATTCATACAAAAACATGGAACTTAAATAACCTCCTGCTTATTGATAGCTGGGTCAGAGATAAGATTGAAAATGAAATTGTCAAATTTTTGGAACAAAAAAACAATGATGACATGAATTATAAGAACCTCTGGGATACTGCAAAACTCTGGGATACCACAAATTTCCCTTAAGAGGGAAATTTATAGCACTGAAAACCTTCCTCAAAAGAAGTGAAAGAGAGGAAGTACACAACTTAATGTGAATTCTCAAGCTACAAGAAAAGGAAGAACATTCCAACCCCAAACCCAGATGAAGAAAACAAAGAACCAAAATTAGAGCAGAATTAAATGAAATTGAAAATAAAAGAATGATACAACACATCAATAAATCAAAAAGTTGGTTTTTTGAAAAGATCAATAAAATAGAGAAACTTTTGGCCAAAATAATCAGGAAAAAAAATTAAAATCTCTAATCTCATCAATCAGAAATGACAAAGACGGGAGGCGGAGCAAGATGGCAGCCGAGTAACAGCTTCCTTGCATCTGGGCACCGTGAGTCTGGAGAGATAGGACTCCAGGCATTTCTGGCTGGTGGGATCTGCCTATCATCACCCCTGCGATGATACAGGGAGTCAGCGAGAGACTTCTGGACCCTAAGAGGAGGACTAAAACAGTGGAAAACCAGCAAGTGGTCGCGTGTGTTCAATCCGTCTAAACCCACTAGCAACTGTAAGTTCAGTAGCAGCGAAACTGCAAACAAGAAAGGCATTACCTGTGATCTGTTTTGGAGTCTTTGGACTTGGCACTCAGCTGAACTGCCTTGGGGAGATCCTGAGCGGGAGTGCGAAGAACTTTGGCCTTTGTCTAGGGCCCCAGTCTGAGCCGCTGAGCCAGACGGAGCTAATAGTTTTTGGCTCTGGGACACAGGCAGCCACTGTGAGCGATCTGCCCCAGCAAACACTGCCCTCAGGGTCGCAGAGCTGGAATTGGGTGGGAGCTGGTAACCCAGCGACCAAGAAGCCTAAAGGTGGGTTCTGAGCCGCCTTGCAGCCCTAACCATTGGGGGCAGAGGGAGACCAGTTGGGCACACAGGGTAAGTGGATAGCCACTTCAGCAGTGATTTCAGCGAAAAGCACTTCCCAGGGAAAGCTTCTGCTTAGCAAGTGAACAAGTGCAAAGTGCCTTTTAAGTGGGCTGAAGAGAGATTTAGGGTGTCTACCTGCTGGGGTTTGAGAAACTAGCAGCCCCCAGTCGTATCAGAAATGTGATTAACATCTCATACCCCAGAGGACCACGTATTGCCCAGACAATACTCATTAATATATACATTCTGCTTTGTCTTTGGTTGTGTTTTCTTTTTTTTTTTTTTTTTTTTTTGGTTTGGTTGTTTTTCTTTTGTTTATTTTGATGTTGTTTGTTGTTTTGTTTTTTAGTTCAATCTTTTCCGTACAGATCCTTCTCCTTTCTCAATTTTTCTAGTTCAATTATAATTTCCCATTTCTGCCTATTTCAATAATTAGAACTTCATTTTTGTTATTGTTTCTAACGCTTTTATTTAGTTTTTCCAGACAATGTTATCCCGTGAAGTTTTCTGTTTGCTTGTTTTGGTTTGATTTATAGCATTTTTTTCTTTCCTCTCTACTTGGTGGAGGTCAGGTACTGCGTCTGATCAGGTTAGCAAAGAGCTGCTGACCTCAAGGGAACCACCCAACTGGGCACCCCCAGAAGGTGGTTCTTTTTTTAAGGTTGTATCAAAGTACCCCACTGGACACCTATATTGCTCTGTCTCACTCTTTCTGTGCCTCTCTTCTTTTTGTCAATATTCCTTTTACCCACCCCCTCTCCTTTCTCTATTTTTCTTTTTTTTTTCTTATCATTCAGTCTTCCTTTATTTCATCCCTTTTTTGCTCTTCAACCTTCTCACGCTTCTGGTCCTGTAACCCTTAGTACACAGGCACGAGAACATAAAGAGCAAGAGGAAGTGAAAGGAAAATTAGGGCAAGGAAACAGATAAAAGAAATCACTCATGAGGAAGAATCAGAAAAAACGCCAGGCAACATGAAGAACCAGTCCAGAACAACCCCACCAAGGGACCATGAGGTAGCTACTGCAGAGGATTCCACCTACACAGAAATGTTATGAATGATAGAAAGGGAATTTAGAATACGCACATTGAAAACAATGAAAGAAATGATGGAAACAATGAAATGATGGAAACTGCTAATAAAGTGGAAAATAACCAAAAGGAAATTCAAAAACAGAATCAGATAAGAGATGAACGATATGAAGAATATAAGAAGGATATAGCACAGCTGAAGGAAATGAAACAGTCAATCAGAGAACTTAAAGATGCAATGGAAAGTATTAGAAACAGGTCAGACTATGCAGAAGAAAGAATTTCAGAGGTAGAAGACAAAGTTTTTGGGATAACTCAGATAGTAAAAGAGGCAGAAAAGAAGAGAGAGAAAACAGAACATTCACTGTCAGAATTATGGGACTTTATGAAGCATTCCACCATACGAGTTATAGGAATTCCAGAAGGGGAAGAAGAATGCCCAAGACGAATGGAAGCCATACTAGAGAATATTATAAAAGAAAATTTCACAAATATCACCAAAGATTGTGACACACTGCTTTCAGATGGCTGTCGGAACACAGGTAGCCTCAACTCTAACAGAGCTTCTCCAAGACACATTGTGATGAACCTGTCCAAAGCAGAGACAAAAGAAAAGATTCTGCAAGCTGCCAGGAGTAAGCACCAGTTGACCTACAGGGGCAAATTCATCAGAGTGATGGCAGACTTCTCTAATGAAACTTTCCAAGCTAGAAGACAATGGTCATCTACCTTTAATCTACTTAAACAGAACAATTTTCAGCCCAGAATTCTGTACCCTGCTAAGCTAAGATTCAAAATTGATAAGAGAAATCAAATCATTTACGGATATAAAAACATTGAGTAAATTCGCCACAACAAAACCAGCTCTACAGGAAATACTTCAACCTGTTCTGCACACTGACCACCACAATGGATCAGCAGCAAAGTAAGATCTCAGAAATTAAAGACAGAACCTAACCTCCAAACTGATGCAGAAGATAAAACTAAGCAATGGACTCTCACCAAATAAGACGAATAGAAAACTACCACACTTATTAATTATCTCAATACATATTAATGGCTTGAATACCCCACTGAAGAGACATAGATTGTTTGACTGGATTAAAAAACACAAGCCATCCATTTGCTGTCTGCAAGAAACACACCTGGTTTCAAAAGACAAATTAAAGCTCCGAGTCAAGGGTTGGAAGACAAATTTTCAGGCAAATGGAATTCAGAAGAAATGAGGAGTTGCAATCTTATTTTCAGATACATGTGGATTTAAAGCAACTAAAGTCAAAAAAGACAAAGATTGTCACTTTATATTGGTCAAGGGAAAAATACAACAAGAAGACATTTCAATTCTAAATATCTATGCACCCAATTTAAATGCTCCCTGATTCTTGAAACAGACCTTACTCAGTCTGAGCAATATGATATCTGACAATACCATAATAACAGGGGACCTTAACACTCCTCTTACAGAGCTGGACAGATCCTCTAAACAGAAATTAAACAAGGATATAAGACTCTTAAATGAGACTCTACAACAACTGTGCTTGATAGACGCATATAGAACGCTCCATGATAAAGAATATACATTCTTCTCATCACCCTATGGAACATCTCCAAAATTGATCATATCCTGCGACACAAAACAAATATCAACAGAATCAAAAGAATTGAAATTTTACCTTGTATCTTCTCAGACCATAAGGCATTAAAAGGTGGAACTCAACTCTAAGAAAAATGCTCAACCCCACCCAAAGGCATGGAAATTAAACAATCTTCGGTTGAAGAAGAGATGGGTGCAGGAATAAATAAAACAGGAAATCATTAACTTCCTTGAGCATAACAACAATGAAGACACAAGTTTCAAAAACTGTGGGATACTGCAAAAGCAGTTTTGAGAGGAAAGTTCATCACTTTAGATGCTTACATTCAAAAAACAGAAAGAGAGCACATCAACAATCTCACAAGAGATCTTATGGAATTGGAAAAAGAAGAACAATCTAAGCCTAAACTCAGTAGAAGAAAAGAAATCTCCAAAATCAAATCAGAGATCAATGAAATTGAAAACAAAAGAATCATTCAGAAAATTAATGAAACAAAGAGTTGGTTTTTTGAAAAAATAAATAAAGTAGATAAACCATTGGCCAGACTAACGAGGAATAGAAAAGTAAAATCTCTAGTAACCTCAATCAGAAATGATAAAGGGGAAATAACAACTGATCCCACAGAGATACAAGAGATTATCTCTGAATACTACCTGAAACTCTATGCCCAGAAATTTGACCCTGTGAAAGAAATGGATCAATATTTGGAATCACACCCTCTCCCTAGACTCAGCCAGGAAGAAATAGAGCTCCTGAACAGACCAATTTCAAGCACTGAGATCAAAGAAACAATAAAAAATCTTCCAACCAAAAAATGCACAGATGGCTTCACTCCAGAATTTTATCAAACTTTCAAGGAAGAGCTTATTCCTGTACTGCAGAAATTATTCCAAATAATTGAGGTAGAAGGAATCTTCCCCAACACATTCTATGAAGCAAACATCGCCCTGATACCAAAACCAGGAAAAGACACAACCAAAAAGGAGAATTTCATACCAATCTCACTCATGAATATAGACGCAAAAATTCTCAACAAAATCCGAGCCAATAGATTGCAGCTTATCATCAAAAAAGTCATTCATCATGATCAAGTAGGCTTCATCCCAGGGATGAAAGGCTCGTTTAACATACGTAAGTCAATAAACGTTATCCACCGTATTAATAGAGGCAAAAATAAAGATCACATGATTCTCTCAATAGATGCAGCATCCTTTTCTAATTAGAACACTGAAGAGTATAGGCATAGGTGGCACATTTCTAAAACTGATTGAAGCTATCTATGAGAAACCCACAGCCAACATTTTACTGAATGGAGTAAAACTGAAAGCTTTTCCTCTTAGAACTGGAACCAGACAATGTTGTCCTCTGTCACCTTTACTATTCAACGTGGTGCTGAAAGTTCTAACCAATACAATTAGTCAAGACAAGGATATAAAGGGAATCCAAATGGGAGCAGAGGAGGTCAAACTCTCCCTCTTTGCTGACGACATGATCTTATACTTAGAGAACGCCAAAGGCTCAACCACAAGACTCCTAGAAGTCATCAGAAAAACACAGTAATGTTTCAGGATATAAAATCAATGTCCACAAGTCAGTAGTTTTTGTGTACACCAATAACAATCAAGATGAGAACCTAATTAAGGATACAACTCCCTTCACCATAGTGTCAAAGAAAATTAAATACCTAGGAATATACCTAACGAAGGAGGTGAAGGACCTCTATAAAGACAACTATGAAATCCTCAGAAAGGAAATAGCAGAGGATATAAGAAATGGAAGAACATACCATGCTCATGGATGGGATGAATCAACATTGTTAAAATATCTATACTTCCCAAAGCAATCTACCTATTCAATGCCATTCCTATCAAAATACCAACATCGTACTTTCAAGATTTGGAAATAATGATTCTGCATTTTGTTTGGAACTGGAAAAAAACCCGTATAGCTAAAGCAGTTCTCTGTAACAAAAATAAAGCTGGGGGCATCAGCATACCAGATTTTAGTCTGTACTACAAAGCCATAGTGCTCAAGACAGAATGGTACTGGCTCAAAAACAGAGACATAGACACTTGAAATCGAATTGAAAACCAAGAAATGAAATTAACATTTTACAACCACCTAATCTTTGATAAACCAAACAAGAACATACCTTGGGGGAAAGACTCCTTATTCAATAAATGGTGTTGGGAGGACTGGATGTCTACATATAAAAGACTGAAACTGGACCCTCACCTTTCCCCACTTACAAAAATTGATTCAAGATGGATAAAGGTCTTAAATTTAAGGCATGAAATAATAAAAATCCTCCAAGAAAGCATAGGAAAACACTGGAAGATATTGGCCTTGGGAAAGACTTTATGAAGAAGACTCCCATGGCAATTGCAACAACAACAAAAATAAACAAATGGGACTTCATTAAACTGAAAAGCTTCTGTACAGTTAAGGAGAGAATAACCAAAGGAAAGAGACAGCCTACACAATGGGAAAGGATATTTGCATATTTTCAATCAGACAAAAGCTTGAGAACTAGGATCTATAGAGAACTCAAATTAATCCACATGAAAAAAGCCAACAATCCCATATGTAAATGGGCAAGAGACATGAATAGAACTTTCTCTAAAGATGACAGACCAATGGCTAACAAACACATGAAAAAATGTTCATCGTCTCTATATATGAGAGAAATGCAAATGAAAATAACCCTGAGATATCATCTAACCTCAGTAAGAATGGCCCACATCACAAAATCTCAAAACTGCAGATGCTGGCGTGGATGTGGAGAGAAGGGAACACTTTTACACCGCTGGTGGGACTGCAAACTAGTACAACCTTTCTGGAAGGAAGTATGGAGAAACGTCAAAGCACTCATGCTAGACCTCCCATTTGATCTTGCAATCACATTACTGGGCATATACCCAGAAGGAAAGAAATCCTTTTATCATAAAGAAACTTGTACTAGACTGTTTATTGCAGCTCAATTTACAATCGCCAAAATGTGGAAACAGCCTAAATGTCCACCAACCCAGGAATGGATTAACAAGCTGTGGTATATGTATACCATGGAATACTATTCAGCCATTAAAAAAAATGGAGACTTTACATCCTTCGTATTAACCTGGCTGGACGTGGAATACATTATTCTTAATAAAGCATCAAAAGAATGGAGAAGCATGAATCCTATGTACTCAATTTTGATATGAGGACAATTAATGACAATTATGGTTATGGGTGGGAAACAGAAAGAGGGAAGGAGGAAGGTGGGTGGGGCCTTGGTGTGTATTACACTTTATGGGGGCAAGACATGATTGCAAGAGGGACTTTACCTAACAATTGCAGTCAGTGTAACCTGGCTTATTGTACCCTCAATGAATACCCAACAATAAAAAAAAAAAAAGAAATGTCAAAGACGAAATAACAAGAGATTCCTCAGAAATTCAAAAAAATCCTTAATGAATATTACAAGAAACTTTATTTTTAGTAATAACTAAATCTGTAGGAAATTGACCAATACTTGGAAGCACGTCACCTTCCAAGATTCAGCCAGAATCAAGTGGAAATGTTGAACAGGCCCATATCAAGTTCGGAAATAACATCAACCATACAAAATATCCCTAAAAGAAAAGCCCAGTACCAAATGGCTTCACGTCAGAATTCTACCAAACCTTTAAAGAGGAATTAGTACCTATACTCAACCTGTTCAAAAAGTTAGAAAAAGAAGGAAGACTACACAATACATTCTATGAAGCAAAGGAAACACTGATCCCCAAACCAGGAAAAGACCCAACAAAAAAAGAAAATTATAGACCAATATAACTAATGAATATAGAAGCAAAAATATTCAACAAGGTCCTAACAAGCAGAATCCAGCAACACATAAAACAAATTATACATTATGAACAACTCGTTTTTATCCCAGTGTCTCAAGGCTCGTTCAATATCCCTAAATCTATAAGTATAATTCAGCACATAAACAAATTAAAAAACAGAGAACATATGATTCTCTCAATTGATTCAAAGAAAGCTTTTGATAATATACAGCATTCATTCATGATCAGAAGACTTAAGAAAATTGATAAAGGGACATTTCTTAAACTGCTGGAGGCTGTCGACAGCAAACCCACAGCAAATATAATATTGAATGGAGTTAAATTGAGATCTCTTCCACTCAGATCAGGAACCAGACAAGGCTGCTCATTATCTCCAGTGCTCTTTAACATTGTAATGGAATTGTTAGCTATTGCAGTTAGGGAAGAAATCGCACTCAAGGGTATCCATATATGGTCAGAAGTGATCCAAACTTTTGTTCTTCTTTGAACATAAGATTGCATATCTAAAAAACACTAGGGATTCTACTACAAAACTCTTAGAAGTGATCTAGGAGTACAGCAGCATCTCAGGCTACAAAATCAACATTCATATATTGCTAGCCTTTAGATATAATCCAACAACAGCCAACTTGAAAAAACAGTTAAGGACTCTATCCCATTCATAGTAGTGCCAAACAAGATGAAATATTTGGGAGTTTATCTAACAAAGGACGTGAATGATCTCTATAAATAGAACTATGAAACTCTAAGAAAAGAAATAGTTCAAATTGTTAACAAATTGAACAGCTTGCTCATCGCTCATCGCTCAAAAGAATCAACATAGTTAAAAAGTCCATACTACAAAAAGCAATATATAATTTTAATGCAATCCCTATTAAAGTTCCTCTATCATACTTTAAACATATTGAAAAAAACAATACTTCGTTTTATATGAAATCAGAAAAAACCTCAATAGCCATGACATTACTCAATATTAAAAACAAAGCAGGATGAATTATGCTACCAGATCTCAGATTATATTACCAATTGATAGTGATCAAAACAGCATAGTATTGGGACAAAAACCGAAAAGTAGATGTCTGGAACAAAATAGCAAACCAAGAGATGAATCCAACTACTTACTGTTATTTAGTCTTTGACAAGCCAGTTAAAAACATTCAGTGGAAAATAGATTCCCTATTTAACAAATGGAGCTGGGTGAACTTGCTGGCAACCTGCAGAATACTGAAACCAGACCCACACCTTTTACCATTAACTAAAATAAACTCTCACTGGATTAAAGATTTAAACTTAAGACATGAAACTATAAAATACTAGAAGACAGTGCAGGAAAAACCCTTGAAGATAAAGGTCTGGGCGAGTATTTTATGAAGAGGACACCCCGGGCAATTGAAGGAGATTCAAAAATACACTACTGGGACCTGCTCAAAATAAAAAGCTTCTGCACAGCCAAGAACACAGTAAGTAAAGCAAGCAATCAGCCCTCAGAATGGGAGAAGATATCTGCAGGTTATGTCTTCGACAATGGTTTAATAAACATAATCCATAGAGAACTCAAACTTATAAGCAAGAAAAGAACAAGTGATCCCATTGCAGGCTGGGCAAGAGACTTGAAGAGAAACTTCTCTGAAGAAGACAGGCGTAAGGCCTTCAGACATATGAAAAATGCTCATCATCTTTAATCGTCAGAGAAATGCAAATAAAAACTCCTTTGAGATATCATCTAACTCCAGTAAGATTAGCCTATAATCACAAAATCCCAAGACCAAAGATTTTGGCATGGATGTGGAGAAAAGGGAACACTTCTACACTGCTGGTGTGAATGTAAATTAATACATTCCTTTTGGAAGGATATTTGAAGAACACTTCGAGATCTAAAAGTAGATCTTCCATTCAATCCTATAATTTCTCTACTAGGCATATACCCAGAAGACAATAATCACATCTTAACATAGATATTTGTACCAAAATAATTATTGCAGCCCAAAGCATAATTGCTAAGTCATGGAAAAAGCCCAAGTACATATGAATTGATTAATAAATTGTGGTATATGTACACCATGGAATATTATGCAGCCTTAAAGAAAGATGGAAACTTTACCTCTTTCATGTTTACATGGATGGAGTTGGAGCATATTCATCTTAGTAAAGTATCTCAAGAATTGAAGAAAAAGTATCCAATGTACTCAGCCCTACTATGAAACTAATTTATGGCTTTCACATGAAAGCTATAACCCAGTCACAACCTAAGAATAGGGGGAGGGGAAAGAGAGGGGTGGGATGAGGAAGGTTAATAGAGCGAAGGAGATTGGTGGGATTACACCTGTGGTGCATCTTACAAGGTTATATGTGAAAATTATTAAATATGGAATGTAAATGTCTTAGCACAATGACTATGAAATTGCCTTGAAGACTATGTTAACCAGTGAGATGAAAATGTGTCAAACGTCCTATGAAACCAGGGTATTTTGCCCCACGATCACATTAATGTACACAGCTATGATTTAAAAAAAAATAGAAAAGAAATTTCAGATATGGCATTTATATTATAGACAAACAGTAAGATTTTTTTTTTAGAATTTTTTTTTATTAAATCATAACTGTATACAATGATATGATTATGGGGTATCATACACTCACTTCATAAACCATTTGACACATTTTTATCACAGTGGTTAACATAGCCTTTCCGGCGTTATCTCAGTTACTGTGCCAAAACATTTACATTCCACATTTACCAAGTTTCGCAAATACCCCTGTAATATGCACCACAGGTGTGATCCCACCGATTCCCCTCCCTCTACCCACGCCCCCCTTTCCCACTTCCCCCTATTGTTAAATTGTAGCTGGGTTATAGCTTTCATGTGAGTGTCCCAAATTAGTTTCATAGTAGGGCTGTGTACATTGGGTATTTTTTCTTCCATTCTTGGGATACTTTACTAAGAAGAATATGTTCCAGCTCCATCCATGTAAACATGAAAGAGGTAAAGTCTCCATCTTTCTTTAAGGCTGCATAGTATTCCATGGTATACATATACCACAATTTATTAATCCATTCGTGGATCGATGGGCGCTTGGGCTTTTTCCATGACTTAGCTATTATGAATTGGGCTGCAATAAACATTCTGGTACAAATATCTTTAAAGGGATTGAGGAGTAGGTAGAAAACCAACACAAATAAATAAAAAAAAAATCAAGAATCAGAACATGAATGAAAAATGAATGTATCACTTAGAGAATTCAAAATACAAATGAAATCTTTAACAATACATGAGATCAAACAAATCAGTAAGAAAACACAAATATCCCCACAATAATTGAGTAAAAGACATAAAAAGATTTTACGAAATAGAAGATAGACAAATGGCTAGCAAACAAATGTAAAAATAGTCAACATCACTAATAATCAGGAAGTTCTACTTAAAATCATCATGGGATATTTCTTTACCCCTGTCATAAGGGTAATTCACATAAAATCTAGAAACAATAGATACTGGGGCAGTTCCAATGAAAAGGAAAACAATATAATGTTGGTGGGAATGTAAAGTGGATGTGTTTGTTTTCAAATTGCTATGAAAATCAACATTGAGATTCATCAAAGGACTAACAGTACACCTAAAATTTAATCTAGCGATCCCACTACTGGAAATCTATGGAAAATAAAAGAAGTAATTATATCAAAATAATACTTGCTCCCAAACTTTCTTGACATTATATGAATACCCTTGATCCCCATTTCTTCCCTAATTGTGATGGGTAAAACTTCCATTACAATGTTAAACGCAGTGGAGACAAGGGGAAACCTTCTTTGATTCCTGATCTGAGTGGAAATGATTTCAATTTAACTCCATTCAATATGATATTGCCTGTGTGTTTGCTGTAGATGACCTCTATCAGTTTAAGAAATGTCCATTCTATACGAATTTTCCTAACTGTTCTGATCATGAAGGATGCTAGATATTATCAAAAGATTTTTCTGCATCACTTGAGAGAATCATATGGTCTTTTTAAATTTTTTATGTGCTGAATTATATTTATAGATTTATGTATATTGAAGTAACCTTGAGACCCTGGGATAAGACTGACTTGGTCGTGATGTATAATTTGTTTGATGTGTTGCTGGATTCTGTTTGTTAGGATCCGGTTCAATATTTTTGCATCTATATTACTTAGTGATATTGGCATATAATTTTATTTTCTTGTGTCTTTCTTTTTTGGGAATCATGATGACGTTTGCAGTGCTATAAATTTCCCTCTTAGACTGCCTTTGCAGCATCCCAGAGGTTCTGTTAATTTGTGTCTTCATTGTCGTTTTGCTCCATAAAGTTGGCAATTTCCTTCTTAATCTCATCTATGAGCCATGTATCATTAAGGATAAGGTTATTTAACTTCCATGTTTTTGTTTGCTTATGTACATTTCTGTTGTTAATGAGTTCAACTTTAATTTCATGGTGGTGAGAAGATATAAGTAGTAATTACTATTTCTTTAAATTTACTGAATTTAAACTTGTGACCTAAGATGTGATAGATTTTGCAGTATGTTCCGTGGGCTGATGAGAAATATGTGTACTCTGTTCTCTTTGGGATGAAATGGTCTATAGATATCTGCTAAATCCATATATTCGATGGTTAGGTTTCAATCTAAAATTTATTTGCTTAGCTTCTTATTGGAGGATCTATCCAACACTACCAAAGAATTTTTGTAATTTCTGACTACTATGTGGCTGGAGAAAATCAAGTTGCTCATGTGTGTTACAGTTTCTTTTATAAATTGAGGCACATTCTGGTTTGGTATATAAACATTAATAATTGAAATTTCATCATATTGAGTAATACCCTTCACAAATATGAAGTGACCGTTCTTATCCTTTTTTAAAATTTTATTGGTTTAAATCCGCTCGTGTCTGCAAATAGAATTGAAACACCTGTTTTTTTCTGATTTCCATTTGCCCAAAATATGGACGACCATCCTTTCACCCTGTGTCTATATTTATCTTTTAATGTAAGATGTGATTCTTGTATGCAGCAAATATCTGGCCTGAGTTTTTGTATCCAGTCAGCTAACCTGTGCCTCTTTAGAGGACAGTTTAAGTCATTCAAATTAATGGAGAATATTGATAAGTCTGGTAAAATTTTGGGTATTGAGTTTTTCAAAAGTCCAGTGGACATTTTTAATCCTTTCACCATTGTGGAAATTGGAGTTGATCAGAAGTTCCTGAGTAAATTTGCTTTTGTGGTAGAAAATTGGTGTGGTCATTATGGAGGATAGGTCTGAGAATATCCTGAAGATCTGGTTTCGTTAAGGCAAATTTCTCAAACATATGAATGCCATTAATGTATTTAATTTCTTCATCATAAATGAAACTCAGTTTAGATGGATACAGGATCTGAGATTAAAAGTTATTTTGTTTCAGAAGATTAAAAGTTGAAGTCAACCCTTTTCTGGGTTTAAAATTTTAGCAGTGATATCTGCAGCCATTCTAATATTCTTCTCTTTGTAAGTAATGGATTTCTTATTTCTGGCTGCTTTCAGAATTTACTCCTTCATATAAACTTTAGTGAAGTTAATTATGATATGCCTGGGGGATGCCTTATTCAGGTTTAGCCATTCTGGGTTCTGAACCTGTCTGCTATCTGAATTTCAGAATCTTTTGGCATGTCTGGAAAATTCTTTTTCAAAATTTCATGGAGAAGGCCCTCTGTGCCTTGTGAAGCTATTTGATCTTTTTCAGAAATTGCAATGAGGCAGATATTATCCTTCTTCGAATTATCCCAGAGCTCTCTGAGAGAATGATCCATTTTTGCTCTGCATTTCTCTTCCTCTTTGAGAGTTTGGGAGCATTCAAAAGCTTTGTCCTCAATATCAGAAAATCTTTCTTCTGCTTGCTGCACTCTGTTACTGAGGGTTTCTACTGTATTTTTCAGATTTTTTGAGGGCTGCAAATTCTTGCTTCCATGTGTCAAAATCTTTGGTGGTTTTGTCTTTAAACCATTGAATTGTTTTTTGTTTTTGTTTTTAAATTAAATCATAGCTGTGTACATTACTGTGATCATGGGACCCCATACACAGGTTTTATAACCAGTTTTATTGACATATTTTCATCACACTGGTCATGGGGCACCAAAACTGGTTTTATAGATCAGTTTTTTTGACACATTTTCATCACACTGGTTAACATAGCCTTCCTGGCATTTTCTTAGTTATTGTGTTAAGACATTTAAATTCTACATTTACTAAGTTTCACACATGCCCTTGAAATATGCACCGCAGGTGTAATTATTGAGACAACTTTTGAATTTCTCCTCGAATTTCTAATTCCAAATTTCCATCCTTTATATTTATCTCGTTTTCAATTCAAATTCTGAATTCAATTTCTGACATCTTGGCCATCTGTTTATTTATGGGATCTTTTGTTACATCTGCTATATCTTTCCTTGGTTTGGGAGGTTGATCTACTCTCGTTATTAATGCTACCAGAGTTTTTTTGCTGATTCTGCCCTATCATTATTGTACACCGTTTGACTTTTCACCTGGAGCTTTTTTCGAGGACCCATACAGTGCTATGCCCTGAGATACTGGGGACCTGTTTTGTGTGGTGGGGCTAAGTGGTTCTGTTTTGTTTTCAGCTGGTCTCTTTTTGATCCTAGTGAAAAAGTAACTCTGGGTTGAAGTCTCAGCTGTGGAGATATACCAGAAATTAAGTCACCCCGCCCCCCACAGACAACAATTGTAAAAGGAAAATCAAACGTTCCTACAACCACACACCCAGGGCACCACTTGGATAGTCTTCAGGCAATTGGCTCAGTTGAAAAGATCCAAATCTATTGTCTCAGTCAGCACTTGTCTCAGTTGGAAGAGTTTAAAAGGTCTCTGGCTGCTAGATCACAGGGAACTGCTGACAACTCAAATATGATTTGCTCTTGTGCTCTGTGACATCAGGAGTATCCACCCAGCAAATATATTAGTCTGCGAAGGTTGATGCGCCTTTGTCACCTTCCACCTTGAACCTCTGTCACACCTAGTCACTAATAACACTGCAGGGCTGTGACCCAGTTGCCTCCAATGAGCAGATACTCCAGGGGGTTGCACCTGACTGAATCACAAGAATATCCATTTCTCCTGAGCCAGGCCATTTCTTTCTGCCTATGTCAGGCAGGGAGAGGTGAGGCCTGACAACCTTGGGGACTTGATGGACACTGGTGGGTGCTCACTCACTTATAGCCCCATCCCTGATTGATGTTGCTGACTGAACAAACAACTTTGCAGAATTTGTTTCTGTCCACCTAAATTCCTCTGCTGAAAGAAGCTGTTTTTAGTTCACAGAACCTGCACCTCAGGCCCTGTCTTTGCTGCTGCAAAGGTTTGTATTGGTAGCTCAGTTTGCTGTCATTTCTAGCCTTCTGCCCGCCTTTGTCTAGGCTGATGATTCCCTGAGAGGAAGATGCATCTTAGGCTCAATATAGCAGTCCTCTTGGTCAGTGCCACCCTGAAAATCTCCTGGGTCTGCCTGTGTGTTGTTTAGTCCCCAGGCTCCACCGAGGCTGGTACTGCCTTAGGCAACCCATTATTCACAGTGCCTGCATTTCCATCCCAGATCTTCTGCCATTGGTTGCCACCTGAGATGATGCCCAGCCTCTTCTGGTTGCCCTGAGAAACAGAGATGTGGCTCCACAATATCCCACAGTGAGCCCTATTGAAAAAAACAGTTGATGCTCCAAGTCTTGGGGCATCTCCACTCCAGTGTGGTTCCCTCTCAGCTGACCGTCCTCTCCTCACTCCTGTGTCACAGAATCAGCACTGACTACCTACAGTTCAGGCCCTGTACATGTCCCTTGAGAAATTATGCAAGAATCCGGACTCCTGGGGGACAGGCCTCCAGACCTCAGTGTGAGAGTGGAGGGGAGTGCTGGGAGCTCAGAATTGCAGATAGAGAATATATACAATTTTACAACATTTTATGCCTGGCAGGAGAGTGCCATGGCAACCTAGTAGGGGAATTAGGTCCAGTTTTTAGAGGGTCTTTCTCATTTAGTATAATTGAAGCACTTTTAAGCTCTGCTTGTTATTTTATTGGGTACTCTGAGCCATTCTCATGGAGGAGGAAATTCCTGTCTACTTCATGATGAATTTTGTACTTTTTTTTTTGTATCCTTTGGGTTGCAGCTGGCCTCAGCAGTGTTGATGTGCATTCTTCAACCTTCTCCCTTGGTGCAGCTCTAATCTGTCAGGTTACTTGCTAAATTTCTGTCCTTCAGCTCTCCTTCTGGACAGAAGCCTCTGTGAAAACCTGGCTTCAGTCTGCCATTTTGTCTCCTCCTAGTCCTCTGTTATTGATCTTTTTATATTAACAATAAATTTTATTAGTTTCATGTGAATGATTTGTACTAATCTGAGAAAAAAAGAAAAATGTGTTTTGTTTTCAAAGAGTTTTTATTCTACCCTGAACGTGACAACTTTCTATTCTGTGATTCTGTCAATTTTATTTATGGAAAGAATACTATTTGTTGCCTACACTGCTCCATCACCACACACACAGAGGAATAATCTTTAAAGATGTTAAGAGTGCAGTAATGCATTGGGCAATTACCTATTGTAGAATCAATTTCTAGATGAGTAGCTATTATAAATAAATTAACTTTTATCAAGGCTCATTATGATATGTAGTTTACAAGACAGATAAAAATGTTGATGTTTATGAGGTTATGTCCCCTGTGGCCTTCTACATCTACCTTATTCCACCAAACACACAGACAAACAAATGCACACATACCCCTCACAATTTCCACTGTCCACAACCAAGTTTGAGCCATTTATATGCCCATATATTTTCAAACATGGCTGATTTTGCCATTATCTTTTGGAAACCGTACAGCAAAGGGTAAAGGAAGAACATCAGGCTGTATTTCCAGGAATCTACGTTTTTACATATGACCATTTCCTAATATTACACATATGTAGTATTTCATACATAACTAGCCCAACTTAAAAGGAAATTGTGGGGAGAGAGAAAAAATGATTATTCAGGGTAACTCTTACTACCCACATATTTATAATTTAAACTTGTGAAGTATCAGTATCAAACTCATGTTATTTGCAGTGTAATTCTTCTCTCTTTTGTCCTTTGGGGATGATAGTATTATTATTCTCACTGCTAAACTTGATTTTAAGAGGAAATTACCATGACAAGACATATATTGTGTTCTCTAGACAAACTTGTCAAAGTTTTTTGTAAATAAGTTAAATCTCTAAAGTTGTCTTCAAAAATGAAGAAGGTTAAAGACAACATGTCATTTGAATGGACACCAGAATTTTTCAAGCGATGCTCCTCTGATATGTTAAAACCACTTTGGCACTTTTATCCAGTTAATGAATAACTTGATAAGTAATATTTCTAAACAGAAAATTCGGGGATCACTACCTGCCTGAAAAATTAGGTTCAAGGATATTGTGTCCCAACTTAAAATGAGAATTCCTTTTTCTCTCTAAGAGGAAAATTTATCTAAAGGCAAATTTTGTACTTGAACTTGAATATAACTCAACGTGACAGCAATATTTTTAGCCACTTCATATATCATAAATAAGTTTGATATAGTTTGTATCAATGTAGTATAATTTGCATTTAATCTCACAACAATAAAAAATGCTGAATTATTTTCTGACTTAAGGGCAACGTATGGTCAGTGTAAGGAACTCAGTTTGTATTCTGTCCATGCACATTACACAGGACTCACCTATTCATTTGACGTGCAATTAAAAAAAAAATTCCAGACACAATATATTTTACCAGGTAAGAGGTAATGAATAATTAGACAAGGAACTTAAAACAATAACCATCAACAGGACTAGAAAGGATATTTGAGGAAAAAGGTTCAATTTAAAGTAAGAATACTATCTTGATCTTATATTTTCCAAATTCTTTTGGGAAAGAAAAGCAAAGGTATATTACTCAATGCTCTACCATATATGAATATGTTAATGTAGAGCTTGAACAGACTCTTGAGTTGGTGTTTTGGTACAAGCTATCACTAAGTTACAAACATCCAACTTACAAACAACTCACATTTATGAATGGAGAATATTACAATTAAAAGGTAAATGAACATGTTACAATTTACAAATGAATTCAACTTAAAAACCTGTAACCTCGGGAGTGCCTGCCTGTATAACGCAGTTCAGAGATTCTCTTTGTTCGGACTCCTGAAAAAAAATACCATAAACTGATTGGATTATAAACAAGAGAAATTTCTTTTTTTCTTTTTTCTTTTTTTTATATTTCCTTTCCTTTGCTTTCCTTTTTTTTTTTTTTCTTTTCTTTGGCTTTTATTATTAAATCATAGCTGTGTACATGTGGCACCATTAACTGGTTTTCTAGATTGTTTGATACATTTTCATTACACTGGTTAACATAACCTTTTTGGCATTTTCTTAGTTATTGTGTTAAGACATTTATATTCTACATTTACTAAGTTTCATATATACCCTTGTAAGATGTGCCATATGTGTCATCCCACCAATCATCCTCCCTTCGCACATCCTTTCCCCTCCCTTCCCTCCTTCTCCCCCCTTCCCATATTCTCTCTTTTTTTTTATTTCTTTTCTTTTTGAGATGGAGCCTCATTTTTTTACCCTGGGTAGAATGCTATGATTTCATAGCTCACAGGAACCTCATACTTTTGGGCTGTAGTGATCCTCTTGACTCAGCTTCCTTCATACCTGTGAGTACAGGTGCTACCATATAATTTGGCTATTTTTTTAACAGACAGGTTCTCACATTTTTAAGGCTGGTATTGAACCCGTGAGCTCAAGAAATCTACCTGTCACAGCCTCCCAGAATGTTAGTATTACAGGTGTAAGCTACCAAACCTGGCTAGAAATTTATTTCTTCCATTTCTGGATACTAATAAGTTTAAGATCAAGATTGATTTTGGTGTTATGAAGACCCACTTTCTGGTTTACACATGGCATCTTGCTGTGGCCTCATGTATTGGAAAGAGTGAGTCATCTCTCTATGGACTCTTTCATTAGGGCATCTATTTCATTTATAAGGGCTCTGTCCTCCCATCAACTAATCACATCTTCTTCATTGACACTATCACCTTCAAGGTTATTACTTCAACATATGAATTTTTGGAAAATAAAAACAGTCAGACCACAGCCTTGAATACATTAAGGAAAAGAGAAAAGTTGATCTAACTGCTTACATATTTTAAAGTGAAGTAATAGAACAAATCAAGGCATGATCCTAAAATACTAAATATTTATTTTATTTCAACAAACTCTAGGTTCTTTTATAATAAGGTCTCTTCTGCATTGAAATGCCTATCAAAATAACTGAAACTTGGGAGGCAATAAATAGATAGATATAGATTAAATCTGTTCTCAAATAGTGAAGTTATTATTAGTAAAATTATGTCTCTTTCTCAAACTCATTAAATTATTGATTCAGTGAGCCATTTCTGAAATGCCATCAGGGCTAGGTTTAGGTTTTCTAGGTAAATGTTTTCCTTTTCCCTACACCTTATCCCAATGTATCATTATTCTAAAAAATGTACTATATTTGAACATATTTCTAAACTATGTCACATCTATGATGGCAATATGGATTCATTTGAAAAATAAAATAAGGCCCTGGCACATTTGCTTATTGGACAGAACTGGGCAACAGAGACTTGGTTAACAGAGACTTGCAGTTTGGTTACCAGAGATTGGAGTTACCAGAGTGTGGTGGTGAAGGGGCAGCAAGGTGGAGAAAGAGGCATCAGACCCCTTGCTCCACACCTTCTACTGGACGAGTCTGTCTGACACCTTAGAGCACTGGAGTGGTCCAAATTTGAGCTACCATTACACTCCTGCTATCTAGATGCAGGAGACATTTTGAAATTTCCAGCTAGAAAGTGGGTGCTTATTGGGACAATTGGTTTGAAACTCTTCAACTGAACAAATCAAACAAGGACCCTCAAAGATGGCACATTGGTCTCTTGTAGTGTGAAGGTTTTATTATCTGTTTCCAGCTGTTGGCTTTTGGAAGTGGGATGTCTTTGTTGCTTGTATTTCTCCATGGCTGACACTTTAATCCAGAGTCTCTGATTCAGTAAGATTCGACAGAGATGAGCTAAATACAAAACAGAGCCACCTATGCCCACCACACCAAGAAAGTCTCCAGTGTTTCAGGCTGTTGAACTGTACAGTTCCTTTGTAAAGCTTTAGAGAAAAAGCTGCAGTCATCTCTACCAGATTTTTAGTAAAGGATTAGTCAAACATAACTACAGAAATCCACAATCCAAATTCATATACCCTGCTCACATAGACAAATAGTAAAAATAATCATGGGAAAGAATTACTGGAAAAACTCTGGCAACACGAATAATCAGAAAAGATCAAATCCCCCTAGGAATGACAAAACAGCTACACCAGAGGATCCTATTAATAAAGAAATGTCTGAGATGGCAGAATGGTTCATCTTACAAGGGAATATGTGAAAATTAGTGAATGTGGAAAGTAAATGTCTTAGCACAATAACTAGGAAAATGCCAGGAAGGGTATGTTAACCAGTGTGATGAAAATGTGTGAAACTGTCTATGAAACTATTGTATGATGCCCCATGATCACATGAATGTACACAGCTATGATTTAATAAAAAAAAAAAAAGAAGAAGAAGAAAAAAAAGAAAGAAATTAAATTTAGAATTTGGGTGGCAAATAAGACTAAGAGAGTGGAAGTAAAGTTTGAATTACAAATTCTAGGAATAATTCAAAAGTTGTCTAAAAAATTCAATGAATTCAAAGACATAATCATGAAAAATTTTGACACAATGAGAAAAAAAGTTGCAGCCTTTCAAGATATGAGAAATACTGTAGAATCCCTTAGTAACAAAATGAAACAAGCAGAATAAAGGATTTCTGACATCAAAAAGAAAGCTTTGAATGCTCCCAAATGTACAAAGAAGAATTGAGGTGGAGAGCAAAAGTGGATCATTCTCTCAGAGAGCTCTGAAATAATTTCAATAAAAATAATATTATTCTTATAGGAATCCCTGAAGGCTATGACACTGCTTCAAATGGTGCAGATACTTTTCTCCAAGAGATAACCTAGTAGAAATTCCCAAACATCATATGACATGCTGAAATTAATATTGTAGACATTTTCAGAAACCCAGTATGACTCAACCCCAATAAAAAAACTTCCAGGAATAAATAACTTCACCAAAGTTAACATGAAGGAGAAAATATTGCAAGCAGCCAGACATAAGAATACAATAATTTATAAGGGGCAGAATGTTAGAATTACTGTAGATTTCTCTGCTGAACTTTTCTAAGCTAGAATAGGATGGTCACCTACCTTCAGCCTCCTAAAAAATAAATAAATAAATAAATAAATAAACCTAGAATCTTGTATCCAGCTACACTGAGTGTCTTTTATGATGAAGAAAATAAATACTTTAATTATATTCACATGTGGAAGAAATTTAAAATAACTAAACCAGCTCTCCAGGATATTCTCAAACCCATCCTCCACAATGACCATCACAATGGATTAGCAAAAAAGTAAACTAACTGACAAATTTTTGATCAACTTCCAACTTCTATAATGGGGATAGGATTTAATGTGTCCACTGCACTTTTGAAAAATTCAATATCCAAAAGTATACCAGGTTTATCAGTACTCTCAATTAATATGAATGAATTAAATTTCCCTATAGAGAAGAACAGGTTGGCTGACAGGATACAAAAGTCAGGCCAGATATTTGCTTCATACGAAAATATCATCTTACCTTACGATATAAATATAGACTCAGTGTGAGGGAATGGTAATCTATAATTCAGGCAAATGGCAATCTGAAAAAAAGCAGGTGTTGCAATTTTATTCACAGACTCAATGGGCTTTAAACCAACTAAAATAAGTTAAGATAAGGATGATTACTTCACATTTGGTAAGGCTAATGCTCAACATGATGAGATTTAAATTATTAATATTTGTGCATCCAGCCAGAATTGTCCTCAATTTATAAGAATGACTCTAACTAACATTAGAAACTTGATTTCCTCCAGCAATAGAATTGCCTGAGATTTTAACACCCATTTGTTTACGTTGGGTAGATCCTTCAATAAGAAACTAAGATAAATAATTTTGGACTTAAAATTAACCTTTCAACAATTGGATTTAACAGACATATACAGAACATTTAATCCTAATAAAACGGAATACACAGTCTTCTCATCAATGTATGAAACATCCTCCAAAATTGATAACATATCAGGTCACAAGGTTAAACTCAGTAAAGTAAAAAATGTATATATTCTTTGTATCTTCTCAGACCATCATGTAATAAAAGTTAAACTCAGTAACAACAGGAATCTGCAAACTTACAGAAAGACATGGAAACTAATTAATCTTATGCTAAATAATAGTTGGGTCATAGAAGAGAATTAAGAAAAATATTTCCTAATTTTTGGAACAAAATGATAATGAAAATATGAACTAACAGAACCACTGGAATACTGTAAAGCAGTCGTAAGAGAAAAATTTAAAACATTTCAAGTCTTCTGCAAGAGAACAGAAAAAGAGAAAATCAACAACTTAATGATATAGCTCAAGCAACTGGAAAATGAAGAACATTTCAACCCAAAACACAGCAGAAAAAAAGAAATATCCCAAATTAAAACAGAATTAAATGAAATTGAATAGAAAAGTATTATAAGATGACCCTGCTTTTTTATTCATTCTATTAATATACTGTGTGCTATTAGTTGATTATGCTATATACAATTAGACTGGCAATCTGGATAATAAATCCCATATGGGATACATGTATAAAATATTTTTTATGTGACCAGACTTTTCCTTGTACCAATACCATACATATTAGGTAGAGTGGATACTTCATTTCCCCTTTTGCCAAAGAAAAATACATTTGTACCATAGCTCAAGGAAGTGAAAGATGCTGAACTCAAGTGATCCTCTTGAATTTATGCTTCTCAGTACCAGGGAGTTCAGCCCCATGCCAGGAGTGGTGGGGAAATTTTGCACTTTATGTCTGGACATGGGGGTTATTACAATGTTGCTCAATCTGCTCTGAAAGCACTTATCTTCCAGTGCTAGCTACTCCTGAGGCTGAAGCAGGAGGATCCCTTCAACTCAAGGGTTGGATGTTGATGTGTGCTAGGTTGATGCCATGGCATTGTAGCCTGGGAAATATAGTGAGAGTCTGTCTCATGAAAATAATGAAAGAAAGATTAGTAGGCACAGTTTCCAAGACCTGAGGAATTAGGAAAGGTAAATAGGTAGATGGAATATGGAACTACATAAAGTAGATTTATTGTGGTCCCCATTGGGAAAAATGAGTCAGGACAAGCTGGTTTGGGATTGGTTTTTTAGGATATTGCCAGTCGATCTGTTGGGTAGGTATTCTGTAGAGATGTCTAGTCCCTGTGTTGGGATTGATTGGGACAAGGGAATATTGGCCCAGATTGAAGGAGTTCAACAGAAAAGTGAAGGTTGTCCTCTGGATCTTTGAGTATGTATAGGAAATGCCTTATTTGTGTCAAGAATACGGTGTGTGTGCAGCTTCAAGTGACTACAAGAAGACAGGATATTTTAGGGTCAGAATTACAAAAAATCCAAATGGGTTGATCAATAGATGTTTCAGGAAAACAATTTCCCTATGTGAGAATAGTTTCTCTAGCTGACATCTAATCCAGAAGAGAAATTTCAACTATAGATTCATAATCTAAGTAAAAATCAGGGGTAATTTTATTACCAATGTTTTCTTTTTGTTTTTGTTTTTTTTCCATTTAGGTATTGATACAAAGTCTCATTTTGTTGCCCTTGGTAGAGGGCCCCGGTATCATATCTTGCAGTAATATTCTGGTGTTGTTAAGCGAACCTATCCCTTAGCTGGGACTTGAGGGCCATGTATAACATCTGGTCATTTTTTTATTCTTCAAAGATAAGGATTTCACTATTGCTCAGGCTGTTTTCCAATTCACAAAGTCAGACAATACAACTGACAGGGTATTGCAATATGGCAGGATGATAGGCATGAAGCACCACCGCTGAACACCAAGTAGATTGAAATGTAATCCAAATTCAAGGTCTGGAGTAGTGGATCACATATGTAATGTTAAAATTCTGGAAGCAGAAGCAAGTTGTCCAAAGTAACTGCACACTCTGTGGGAGCATCTGGACTCCCAGATGTAAAGGAGGTTTGGGCAATGGTATCTGTTGAGATTAAGGTTACCTAAAATGATGTCAGAGCACTCTACCCAGGGTGAAGTTGTAATAATCTGTGTCAAGGAAAAAGAAAATAACTAGTTCTGCAGAGTGTAATAATGTGCCTTCCATGTCAATTCATGGTAACCTGAGTGTGAACAAAAAGATAGGGTACAGTGTCTCTCAAATATTCTCATGACCTGGGTATTTCCAAAGATGTGAGCTCTCTGAGCACCTCAAGTTTTGGAAAATATCTCCAAGTAGCTTCATTGAAATAAGTAGTTCCCATTTTGAAAATGTAAAATTCTGAGTTTCTTACAATACTCACAATTGTACAGCTATCATCACAATCAATTTTAGGACATTGTCTTCTCCTCCCACACAAAGAATTTCAATACCTATTTTCAGTTACCTTCACATCCCCAACACAATACCTCACCTTTCTCCTACTTCCAGCAGAAAGTAGGCCTTGCCTTGATGATTTCTTCTGAGTTCAGTCATGCATTGTGTGGTCTTTTTGTAAGTGGACTTTCTCCTTTATCACAATAATTTTAAGGTTCATTCCCACTGTAACCAAAATGTACAATTAATTTCTTTTGATTATTAAAATATATTCCATCGTGGGAATATAGCACATAATATTTATACACTCATCTGTAAATCCCATTAGTAATCCTGAACATATTCCTTTCTCATCTAAGATTTTTGTTGTTGTTGCAGTCTGGCTAGGGCCGGGAATGAACCCATCACCCTCGGTATATAGCACCGGCACCCTACTCACTGAGCAAAAGGCGCCTCTCTTCATATAATATTTTAAAAATGTTTTATCAACAAGATATGTCGCCTCTTTGAAAAGCCTTTTATGTGTCTCTGGAGGCAATCATGTCATTTTCCTTATTGATTCTATTTATGTAGTGTGTTCTATGTGTTGATATTTTCATATTGAACTGGACTTGCAATCATGGTAATAAATCTCATTTGAGATACGTGTATAAGATATTTTGTATGCTACTGGACTTTTCCTGAATCTATACAGTATTTCCCTTGTAATATGGATACTCTTTTTCACCCCTTGCCCCAGTACAATACATTGGTACCATTATAGAACAAGAAAATGCAAACTTCTAAACTCAAGTGATCCTTCTGAGTTTACAGTCTCTGCACATGAGAGTACAGTCCCATAACACTATTGCTGTGGAAGATTTTCACTTAGTTGTTGGACAAGTGGTGTATTACTATGTCACTCTGTCTGGTCTGAAACCCATAAGCTTCCAGCAATCTTTCTGCCTTTGTCTCCGAAATTGCTGGGATATAGATGTGAGCTACAGTGTATATCCATGATTACATTTTTGTGAAGATTTTTCTAGATTATCCTCAAGGAATGCCGTATATTAAAAAATAACAATTCTAATCAGATATAATTTACACACTCTACATGTCAACCATTTCAAACATAGAATTCATGTTTGCACATTCAGGGATCACTTGTCTAGTTTGTTTATTTATTAGTTACTGAAGGAGTTTCCCATATGTGTAGAGGAAATAGATAGAGGAATGAAATAAATGAAGGAAACAGGGGAATGAAGAGAACAAGCAAATGAGAGAGAGAGACAATTGGAAGAAAGAAGGATAAATTGAGGGACGGGCAGAGGGAAGGAGGAATGAAGGGAAACAAAGAAAGAGAAAATGACAAAACGTGGTGGCTCATACATATAATCCCACCTCTGGCATGCTGGCATGCATGGAGTTCCTGAAAGAGGAAATGCTGAGAATGAACTGAAGAAGAGTCAGACCCTGTCTCTACTAAAGAGGTAAAAAGTGATCTAGGCATTGTGACACCCCTGTCATCATAGACATATGGGAGTCTCAGACAGAAGGATTGCCTGAATCCTGGAGTTTGAGGTTCCTATGATCTAGGCTGAATGAAAAAGTAGCCTAAGCCGCATATGTAAATTGTAACTCAAAAATATCCACACATACACATATGCACAGACAAACCAACAAATCTACCAACAAAGATTTTCATCATCTAAAAAAACCAGAATTACCTTGACTGTTCAAGCAAAGTAGACATACTCAAGACCTGTGAGACTATGACCAAATTTAGACTGTACACAGCGTAGTAAATATGTAAGCCTCTCCCAAATTTATGTTTTGGCGTAGGTGGTAAACAGGTACTTGAAATAGTGATCCAGGGGCATTGCCTGTGGCAATGTTGGTAGGATGAGTCCCATAGGGGTTGAGTTACAACAGAGCTGAGGCAAACTGCAAAAAAAATAGCTAGGTGTTGTGGTAAGTACCTGTAATTCCACCTACTTGGTAGGCTGAGGCAGAAGAATTGCTTAAACTCAGGAGCTTGCTGTGAGCTGTGATGCCACTGTACTCTACAGAGGGTGACAAAGTGAAACTGTCTCCAAGAAAGAAAAAAACAAAGCAAAAAACAAATAGTGTATTACTTAAGTGACACTCTGAAGTATGTCACCTGTGATGCATCCTGAGTCACACTCCTATATAAAATCTGCACTATTGTGTCAGCCCAGTGCTAAGAATCACAATTTTCAAATAGAATCAATAAGGTACAGAGAGATTATCTGTCTGTGGATGGAGGGCTAAGAAATGTTCTGGTGCAAATGAGGGATACTAGCTAAAATGAGCAGAAAATGTTACTTAGTATTTTTTTTCCAGAAGCCTATATCCCAGGACATTACACAATAAAGTCATAACATGGTAACCTTGGAGGACATCACAATAGTTGTTGCCCTGGTTTAATGCTCAACATTCTCCCTGATAAGCATGTGTTTAGGCTATTTAGGTTTGCTGTTGAGTACAAACAGTTACAAAAGAATAGAATTCATTTCTCACTCAATTCCTGCTTACAAAAGTTTGTTTGTATATTCATCTAAGGGATTCAACAACCCTTTGTTTCCTTTTCATGTACTGAATTTGGAAGCAAGTGAAAGAGTATGGTTTATAACTAGTGCTGCTCTGGGATGTTACAGACAAAGAATCCAAGCCCAATAATCAGACAGTGATTTCACAGACCTCCCAGGTATGTCATGCAATTCTCATTGCTACTTTTCCTGAGATTTTATTTCTTTCTCTAGAACAGCCTTCTTTAGGACAATGGGTGTCCTACTGAAGATTCTCTCTCAAAATTTGGTTAGGCAATGTGTCCAGAAGGCAATGTATCAGTTATATCTTTGATTATGGGAAATATCAGTCCATCTGGAAAGTTTCAATATTCCTGACCTCCTAGCCAAATATGTCCAAACTTTTGGCTTCTTCCCCACGTAGGACAAGTACTAGAGTTATTGTGCTCCACATGTTCAAAACACAATCACATATGAAACCTGTGAAGCAATGAAGGAGGTGTGGGCATTATAGATATCTGCATATCTATAGATATGCATAGATATTTGCATATCTGTGGTGATATCTGCCACCACAGATATGCAAAACAGTCCTGACCTAATTCCTATGTTTCTTTGGAGCCGGAGGTTTGATCACTCTTCATAACCCCTGAAAATGTCATCTTAATAAAGCTCAATGACTTTTGACAAACCTGAGTACAATATTTTATTGCTCTTAGAGGCCATGGTGGGCTGCTCCCCTGATCTCAGGGGTTGGACACAAGGCTTAGCAACAGCAAGATACCCTCCGTCCCAATCACTCACAAGTTTTGCACTAAAAAGTTTGTGAAGGGTTGTGGCCGTTGAAAGTTTGTGAAGGGTTGTGGCTGGTTTTAATTCCAGCTACTCCAGAGGCTGAGGCAGAAGTATCCCTTCATTACTAGAAGTGGTTGGTGCTGTGTGCTAGGCTAATGTCATGAAACTCTAGCCTGGGCAAAATAGTGAGAGGCTCTCTCATGATAAATAATGAAAGAAAGACAGGAAGAAAGAAAGAGGAAAAAAAGAAAATAAAAGATAGATAAAGAAACAGAGACAGAAAGAAAATTTCTAGGCATTATTTCCACAATCTGCAATATAAGGAGAGGTCAGTACGTAGATGAAACATGGGACTAAATGAAAAAGGAGATTTATTTTGGTCGCTATGGGTAAGAACAATGATTCAGGACCAGCCCGTTTGAGATTGGTTTGTTAGGATATTGAAAGTTGATGTAATATTGTTAAGTTGTAGCTGGGTTATAGCTTTCATGTGAGAGTCCCAAATTAGTTTCATAGTAGGGCTGTGTACATTGGATACTTTTTCTTCCATTCTTGGGATACTTTATTAAGAAGAATATGTTCCAGCTCCATGCATGTAAACATGAAAGAGGTAAAGTCTCCATCTTTCTTTAAGGCTGCATAGTATTCCATGGTATACATATGTAAATGTTTTGGCACAGTAACTGAGATAACGCCAGAAAGGCTATGTTAACCACTGTGATAGAAATGTGTCAAATGGTTTATGAAGCGAGTGTATGATGCCTCATGATCATATCAAGGTATACAGTTATGATTTAATAAAAAAAAAAAAAGAAAGAAAGTTGATGTGATGGTTAGGTGATCTCCAGAGATATCTGGATACATTCAGACTGACTGGGCAAGGAATATTGGTCCAGACTGAAGGAGTTCAACAGAAGAATGGTATCCTCTGGATTTTTTAGCGTGTATAGGAAATAGACTGATTTGAGTCAAGAATTCATAGTGTGTGCAGTTTCTACTGACTACAAGAACCTAGAATATCAAAGGGTCAGAATTATGTAAAATCCAAAGGTTGATTAATAGAGGTTGAAGGAAAACAATTTCCTCATCAGAGAATATTTTCTCTACTTGACATCTTATCCAGGGGCAAAAGTTGAACTTGATCAGAGGTCAAAATTAAAAATGAGAAGTATGTTCCCTATCAATTTTTTGCTCCATTTACATGTTAAGGCACAGTCTCATATTTTTTTTACCTTGGTAGCAGACCCTTGAGTTATATCCCACAGCAAACTTCAAGTGTTTGCATAAAGCTAACATATTCCCTCACCCGGATTTAGTCTCCTGGGATATTCATCTAAGAAATTAAACAACCCTTCCTTTCCGAGATGATGATCTCACTAGTGCTCAGACTGATCTGAAATTCAGATGCTCGGACAATCAAACTGATGGGGCATCCCAATGTGCCAAGATGACAAGCATGAAGCACCACCTCTGGCCAAATACCACAGTTTAAAATATATCCCAACTTCAAGGTCTAGAATGGTGGCTCACACCTGTAAATCTAACACCCTAGGCGGTAGAAGCAGGTGGTCCAAAGTAAATGGCCACTGTAGGGGAGGACCTGGACATCAAGATGCTCAGGAAGCTGAGGTAGTAGGATCTGTTGACCCATGAGTTTTATACTGTAGTTACTTGTGAAGTCAGGGCCCTCTACACAGGGGGAAGCTTTCAGATTCTTTCTCAAGGAAAAATAAAATGACTAATGCCGTAGGATGGAACAATGTGTCTTCTAGGTCAATTCATGGTAACATATGTCTGCAGGGAGATATGGTTGATGGTCTCTCAAATACTCTCACTATCATGGTGCTTTTTATTCTGTGATCCTTTTAAGTAACTCAAGTTTTGAAAAATATCTTCAAGTAGATTCATCAAAATCAGTAGTTCATCCTTTGAAAGTTTAAAATCCATGGCAATTGCAACAACAACAAAAATAAAGAAATGGGACTTCATTAAACTGAAAAGCTTCTGTACAGCTAAGGAGACAATAACCAAAGCAAAGAGACAACCTACACAATGGGAAAGGATATTTGCATATTTTCAATCAGACAAAAGCTTGATAACTAGAATGTATAGAGAACTCAAATTAAACCACATGAAAAAAGCCAACAATCCCGTATATCAAAGGGCAAGAGACATTAATAGAACCTTCTCTAAAGATGACGGATGAATGGCTAAAAACGCATGAAAAAATGTTCATCATCTCTATATATTAGGGAAATGCAAATCAAAACAACCCTGAGATATCGTCTAACCCCAGTGAGAATGGCCCACATCACAAAATCTCAAAACTGCATATGCTGGCGTAAATGTGGAGAGAAGGGAACACTTTTACACTGCTGGTGGGACTGCAAACTAGTACAAGCTTTCTGGAAGGAAGTATGGAGAAACCTGAAAGCACTCAAGCTAGACCTCCCATTTGATCCTGCAATCCCATTACGGGGCATCTACCCAGAAGGAAAAAAATCCTTTTATCATAAGGACACTTGTACTAGACTGCTTTTGCAGCAATATTTACAATCGCTTAAATGTGGAAACAGCCTAAATGCCCACTAAACCCAGGAATGGATTAACAAACTGTGATATATGTATACCATGGAATACTATTCATGTATTAAAAAAAAAAAAATGGAGACTTTACATCCTTCGTATTAACCTGGATGGAAGTGGAAGACATTATTGTTAGTAAAGCATCACAAGAATGGAGAAGAATGAATCTTATGTGCTCAATTTTGATATGAGGACAATTAATGACAATTAAAGTTACTGGGGGGGAGGAAAAGCAGAAAGAGGGACGGAGGGAGGGAGTGGGGCTTTGGTGTGTGTCACACTTTATGGGAGCAAGACATGATTGCAAGAGTGACTTTACCTAACAATTGCAATCAGTGTAACCTGGCTTATTGTACCCCCAACAATAAAAAAAAAAGAAAAAAAAAGAAAGTTTAAAATTCTGTTTTTTCGTATAGTCACACAATTGTACAGCTCTCATCACAATCTAATTGTAGGACTTTTTCTTCTCCCCCACACAAAGAACTTCAATACCACCTAGCAGTCTCCTTCATCTTTCCCAGCATCCTCTAATACCAGCACCCTACTCCTAGCAGAAAATTAGCCTTGTCTTAATGTTTACTTCTGAGTTTAGTCTTCCTCTATGTGGTCTTTTATAAGTTGACTTGATCCCTTTTCAAAATGATTTTAATGGCATTTTTATTCGCACAAAAGTGTGCATTTCATTCCTTTAGATTGTTGAAAAATATTCCATCGTGTAAATATAGCACTTTATATGTATTCAATCATCTGTAATTCTCTTTAGTAGTCCTGAAGTTGTTTCCTTCTAATCTAATATTTTTAAAAGATTTTGTCCAGACATCTACTTCTCTGTTCTTGTGCCAGTACCATGCTGTTTTGATCACTATCAATTTGTAGTATAGTCTGAGGTCTGTAGCATGATTCCTCCTGCTTTTTTTTTTATTTACGAGTAATTTCTTGGCTATTTGAGTTTTTTTCTGATTCCATATAAAATGAAGTATTGTTTTTCAAGATCTTTAAAGTATGACAATGGAGCTTTAATGTAGATTGCATTGAAATTATATATTTCTTTGGGTAGTATGGACATTCTAACAATGTTTATTCTTCCCAACCATGAGCATGGTATATTTTTCCATTTGTTAACATTCTCAGCTATCTCTCTTCTTAGCATTTCATAATTCTCTTTATATAAATCTTTCACGTCCTTTGTTAGATAAACTCCCAAGTATTTCATCTTCTTTGGCACTACTGTGAATGAAATAGAGTCCTTAATTGTTTTTTCAACTTGACTATTGTTGGTATATATAAAGGCTACCAATTTATGAATGTTGATTTTGTAACCTGTATTACTTGATCACTTCTAAGAGTTTTGTAGAAGATACTTGTATCAGAATATTTATTGCAGCCCTATTCATAATTGCTAAGTCATGAAAAAAGCCCAAGTGTCCATTGATCCACGAATGGATTAATAAATTGTAGTATATGCACACTATGGAATATTATGCAGCCTTTAAAAAAGATGGAGACTTTACCTCTTTCATGTTTACATAGATGGAGCTGGAACATATTCTTCTTAGTAAAGTTTCTCAAGAATGGAAGAAAAAGTACCCAATGTTCTCACCCTTATTATGAAACTAATGTAGGACCTCCACATGAAAGCTATAACCCAGTTACAACCTAAGAATAGGGAGAAGGGGAAAGGGAGAGGAGGGAGTGGGGAGGAAGGTGGAGGGAGGGGGATTAATGGGATTGCACCTGTGGTGCATCTTACAAGGGTATATATGAATCCTAGTAAATGTGGAATGTAAAGTTCTTAGCAAAATAACTAAGAAAATGCCACAAAAGCTATGTTAACTAGTGTGAGGAAAATGTGTCAAACAGTCTATGAACCAAGTGTATGGTGCCCCATGATCATACTAATGTACACAGCTATGATTTAATAAAAAAAGAAAAAATAAATAAAGAGTTTGTCAACAAGAAACGCTACCTCTGTCATAAAAGCCTTTTGTATATCTCTTGGGTCGACCTTATGGTTTTTATTATTGATTCTACTAAGGTAGTGTGTTCTATTATTTAATTTTTCTAAATTGAGCAAGACTTTCAATCTTGGTAATAAATTTCATTTCGGATACATGTATAAAATATTTTGTATGCTACTGGAGTTATCATGCACCTATACAGGATATCTCTTATGAATTGGATACTGCCTTTACTCTTTTTCACCAGAAAAATACATTGGTGCCATCCTAGCTCAAGGAAATGTAAGCTGCTAAGCTCAAGTGATCCTTGGGAGTTTATGCTTCTCAGCAGCTGAGAGTACAGGCACATGACACCACTGCTGGGACATTTTGCACTTATTTCATGCACAAATTTGATCTTATTATGTTGCTCATTCTGGTTTGAAACCACCTTAGCTTCCAGTGATCCTTATGCCTCGGCTTCTGAAATTGCAGTGATTATAGGTGTTAGCTACAATACTCATCCATATTTACATTTTATTGAGGTTTTTATCTGTTTCCCTTATCGATAACAGCCCATAGATTAAACAATAACAACTCTATTCATATATAATTTATACAGTCCCCAATTCACTCATTTCAAGTATAGAGTTCCAGATTACACCTTCAGGGATAACTTGTATAGTTAATATGTTTCTTACCAGGGAAGGTTCTTTTAAGTTATAGAGGAAAGAAAGGAATGAAGGAAAGAAAAGAATGGGGAGAACATGGGAATGAGATCAAGATAACTGGATGAAGGAAGGATAATGTGATGGAGTTAAGAAGGGGGTGAAGGAAGGAGAGAAACCAAGAAAGAGAAAATGACAAACTTGATTGATCACCCCTATAACACAGCCCTCTGGAATGCTGAGAGGAGTGGAGTTCTTGAACAAGGGGATTCTTAGAATGGGCTGAGCAAGAGTCATTACCTGTCTGTACTAAAAATTGAAAAGTTATCTAGGCATTGTGACAGGTACCTGTAGTCCTAGACACGTGGGAGTCTCAGGCAGAAGGATTGCCTGAATCCTGAAGTTTGAGGTTGGTATCATCTAGGCTGAGGTCATGAAAGCTTAGTCTGGGCCACATACAGAAATTGCATCTCAAAATACCCAGATATACACCCATGCACATAAAAGAACCAACAATTTGACTAACATTTTCATCAAGTAAACAACCAGCATTACCTTGATGATTCAAGCAAAGTAGACATAATTAAGATATGTGAAGCTATGAGCAAATTCGGGCTGTAGGCAGGCACAGTAAATTAGCAAGCTTCTCTGAAATGGTTGTTTTGAGGTAGGTGTCAAACAGGTTCTGTAACAGGGTCCCACAGGCCATGCTTGAAGCTTAGTGGGTAGGGCACCAGGTCCATAAAACAAGTGTGGTGAGTTTGATCCCAGCCCCAGCCACCCTGAAAGTACATATAGCTGGAAGTTGTGGCTGGTGCCTGTAGTTTCAGCTACTTGGTCAGTTGAGGCAAAAGAATCCTCGATGCCCAGTAGGTGGAGGTTGTTGTGAGCTGTGTTATGCCACGGAACTCTACTGAAAGTGACAAAGTAAAATTCTGTCTCAAAGAAAAAATAAAAAACAAAAGCTGTCCTACTTAAGCAACTCCATGCACTTTTGTCTACTGTGATGTAGCTTCAGTCACACTGTTGTACAAAATCTCAACTGTTGTGTGAGCTTTGGGCTGGGAATATCAACAGTCAATAGAATCATAAGGCACAAATGAAAGATCACTTCTCTTTCTGTGAATGGAGTGAGAAGAAAAGAAAACTTAATATATTTGACCAGAAGACTGGATTCAAGCAGATTACAGGATGCAGTCAGTACATGCTCACCGGGCATGACATCACAATGGGCGTTGTCCTGGGCTACCATCTTTCAGCTTAACGTTATTTGTGCTAAGAACGTGTAGTGGTTTTCCAGGTTTGTCATTGAGTTCAAACAGTTCCAAAGGTTAGTTTTTTTTTTTTTTGACACACTAAATTCCTGCTTCCTAACATTTGTTTGTATCTGTAGCAAAGAGATTGCAAAACTCCTTCCTTTGCTTTTCAAGTCATGGATTTGTAAGAAAGAGGAAGTGTGTAGTTTATACCCTGTGCTGCCCTGGGATATTGTAAACCAAGAACCTGAGCCCAAAGATCATACAGTGATTTCACCAACCTGACAGATATGTCACACAATTATCACTTGTACGTTTTGTGATGGTTTACTTCTTTCTCTAGGCTTATTTGGGATGGTTGGTATCCTACTGAAGGTCCTCTCTCAAAATCTGATTAGGTAATGTGTCCAGTTCTATACTCAATAACTGCAGTTATTTATGAAGATCTGGGTAATATCAGCCTATCTGGAAACTTCTAACATTTCTTACCTCCATGCCAGATGTGTCCACACTTTGGCTTTTTGGCCATAGGAAGTAGAAGAGCTTTTTTTGGGGGGGCACATGTTCCATATACAATGACATATGAAACATCACAAGCACAAATTAGATCCCTGAATACGTGTGGTGATATCTGCCACAACATGTATTCAAAACCGTTCAGACATAATCCCTATGTGTAACTGGGGCCAAAGGACTGGACACTCATGAAAGCCTATGATGAGGTCATTTCTTAATTAGAGTTCAAGGACTTTTGCCAGGCATGATTACAATATTTGGATACTCTGTGAGGCCAAGATGGGCTTCTTCCTTTGCACATATGTTGGAGACAAGGCTGAGCAACAGTAAACATCAGCCCCAAATTCCCACCCAATTTCTGCTGAACTAGAAAAGGTAGTCAAGCGCTGTGTTTCTTGCCCTCAGTTCCAGCTATTTTCAGAGAATATTTTCCAGCTCCCTCCATATAAATAGGAAAGAGGTAAAGTCACCATTTTTTAAAGGCTACATGTGATTCCACAGTATACATATACCACAATTTATTTATCCATTCATGTGTTGAAGGGCACTTTGGGTTTTTGCATGAGTTAGCAAATATGAATTGGGCTACAGTAAACATTTTTGTGCAAATATCTTTCTTATAACATGGTTTTTGTTCCACTGGATATATACCGAATAGAGAAATTTAATGATCGAATGGCAGGCCTATTTTTATATTCCTAGGTGATCTCCAAACATCTATGCAAAAGAAACCTATTAGTTTGCATTCTCACTAGCAGTGCAGAAGTGTTTTTTTACTTCCACCTCCATGCCAACATGTATGATTTTGGTATTTTGTAATATTGAATAATTTGACTTGAGTTATATGATACCTAAAAGTGGTTTTGATTTGCATTTCTGTGAATATTAAAAAAGATCATTTTTCCTTGTGTCTGTAGGCTGTGCATCAGTCTTCTTCAAAGAAGTTTCTCTTCGTGTCCCTTACCCATGCTAACATGGGATTACTTGTTCTTTTCTTGCTAATATGTTTGAGTTCTCTGCCTATTCAATTTATTAAACCTTTGTCAGAGACATAACCCGCAAATATCTTTTCCCATTCTTAAGGCTGTCTGCCTGCTTTACTTAATGTTTTCTTAATTTTGCAGAAGCTTTTAAGTTTGATCAGATCCCAGTATTGTGTTCTTGGTGCTAATTCGAATGCCCAGGGGTACTTCTCATAAAATATTCACCCAGGCTGATTTCTTCACGTATTTTCTTTTTGCTTATTTTTATTAGATCATAGCTGTGTACATCAATGCAATCATGGGGCACCATACAATGGTTTTATATACCATTTGACATTTTTTCATCACACTGGTTAACACAGCCTTCTTGTAATTTTTTTAGCTATTGTGTTAAGACATTTATAGTCTACATTTAGTAAGTTTTACATATACCCTTGTAAGATGCACCATTGGTGTGGTCCCACAAATTACTTTTCCTCCACCCATTTTTCTCCATGCCCTCCCTTCCTTTTCCCTTTCCACATATTCTTAGGTTGTAATTGGGTTACAGCTTTCATTTGAAAGCCATAAATTGGTTTCAAATAAAGGCTGAATACATTGAATACTTTTTCTTCCATTATTGAGATACTTTGCTAAGAAGAATATGTTCCAGCTCCATCCATGTAAACATAAAAAAGTTAAGTCCCCATCTTTCTTTAAAACTGCATTATATTCCATGGTGTATATGTGCCACAATTTATTGATCCATTCCTTGGTCGATGGGCACTTGGGCTTTTTTCATGATTTAGCAATTATGAATTGGGCTGCAATACACAGTCGGATACAAATATCTTTGTTATAATGTGATTTTGGTCTTCTGGATATATACCAAGTAGAGAAATTGTAGGATTAAATGGCAGGTCTATTTTTATATCTTCAAGTGTTTGCCAAACATCTTTCCAAAAGGAACTTAGTTTGCATTGCCACCAGCAATGTAGAAGTGTTCACTTTTCTCCACATCTACACCAACATCTCTGGTATGGGGATTTTGTAATATTTCCTAATTTCACTGGAGTTAGATTATGTCTCAGAGTAGTTTTGATTTGCATTTCTCTGTTGATCAAGGATGATGTATTGAGACAGTCTCATTTTTTTGCCCAAGTTGAGTATCCTATACCATAGCTCACAGCAATTTTCAAGTGTTGTCATCAAGCGAACCTATTACTTCAGCTGAAGCTCAAGATGCCTGCATAAGTTCTGGCCATTTTTCATTAATCAGAGATGGGAATCTCACTAGTTCTCAGGCCTGTCTCCAGTTCAGAAGCTAAGAAAATCCAACTAACTTTGCCTACAAAATTGCCATGTGGACAGGCATGAAACACCACCACTTCCCACCAACTATAGTCTGAAAAATATTCCAACCTCAGGTCTGGAGTGGTGGCTCACAGTTTTAATGTCACAGGTTTGAGCTGGTGTCTCAAAATAAATAGGCACTTTTTTGTGGGGGAGAATCTGGACTTCCAGATGCTCAGGGAGGCTGATGGAATAGGATATGTTGACCCAAGAGTTTGAGATTGCTGTTAGCTATGTTGAAGTGAGGACACTCTACCCAGAGGAAAGGAGTCAGACCCTGTATCATGGAAAATTAAAATGACAACTTCAGTAGGATGAAACAATGTTCCTTCCATGTGAGTTCATGGTAAACTGTATGTTAGCAAGGAAATTGAGATGGCTATCTCTCAAGTTCACTCACGCCTGCATACTTTTTATGCTGTGAACCTTTTGATCATTTCAAGCTTTGGAAAACATTATCAAGTAGCTTCATTGAAAAATGTAGTTCACCCTTTGAAAGTGTACATTTCCATGTTTCTTAATATAGTCACACAGTGTACCACTCTCTTAACAATCTAATTTTAGAACTTTGTCTGCTTCACACACACAAAGAATGTCAATACCCCCCACTATCAGTCACTTTCATCTTCCCCCTCACACTCACCCACCTGCTGCCTACTCCTAGCAGACACGTGGGCTTTTCTTTGTGTTTTATTTTGAATTCAGTCATGCTCGGTGTGATCTTTTATAAGTGGCCTTGTTCCCTTATCATAATATATTGTTCATTCCTATTTTAACAAAATGTCTACTTCATTCCTTTTGATTGATGAAAAATATTCCATTTTGTGACTATGACAGGTTATATATATATATGTGTGTGTGTGTGTGTGTGTGTGTGTGTATGTATATGTTCATCTGTGAATCCCATTAGTAGTTCTGAAGACTTTCTCTTCTCATCTAAGATTTTTGAAATATTTTATCAAGAGGATATGTAGCCTCTTTCAAATTTATTTTCTTTGTCTCTTGACATGAACATGCGGTTTTTCTTCTTGATTCTATTAATGTAGTGTGTTTTATAAGTTAATCTTCCCCAATTTAGCTTGACTGCCAGTCTTTGTAATAAATACCATTTGGTGTATGTGTATAAAATATATTCTATACTACTGGAATTTGTCTGCACTTATAAAGTATATATTTTGTACATTGGATACTGCGTTTCACCCTTTGCCCCATAAGAATATTATAGGACCAATGTAATCAAGGTTTTTCAAACTGCCAACCTCAAGTGATCCTCCTGACGTTATCCTTCTCAGCAGCTGAGAGTTGAGGTTGGTAAGACCACTGTAAGCAAAGTTTTGCACTTTTGACAAGTGGGGTGTTACTATTTTGTTCAGTCCACTCTGAAATCTCTTAGCTTCCAGTGAACTTTCTGCCTCAGACTCTGAATTTTCTGGGATTATAGGTGTGAGCTACGGTGATATTCCATTCTTACGTTTTTGTGAAGGTTTTTGTCTATTTTCCTCATAGATAACAGCCCATAGATTAAAAATAAAAGTATTCCCAGCTTCTTTTGAGGCCTGAAAGCCATTTAGGGATATCAGAAAACTGTCAGTGCATTGGGATCAGTATGAAGAGGCAACCAAACAGGCTGGGTACCACAAAGAGACAATAGTGTCTGGAAATTCAAGCTCTGCTTGTCCCAGAGTGATCTGCACTCACATTCACTTGTTCTCTGCATTGTGTGGTACAAAGCCAGAAAGAGTCATTCTTCCCTCTGACTGAGGAGGGGAGCAAGATGGCCTCAGTGTAACAGCTTTTGTGCTACCAGTTGAAGTGAGATTGGGGAGAGAAGACTCCAGGCATCTGTGTTCTGCCTAGAAACTACTCTTTTGTGAAAAAGGGAGTCAGGAAGAGACTTCTGGACCCCATGAGGAGAAAAAAAGCAGTGGAAAATTGGCAAATGGTATATGTGTTTGTTCAGACAGAGGATGCCTACAGCTGTATCTACAGCAACAGCAAGACTGCAAGCAGGAGAAGCCTTAGCGTGGGCTGTTTTGGAATTTTTGGACTTAGACGCTCGATTGAACTGTCTTGGTAGATCTTGAACAGATGCGTTAACAACTTTGTGCATTGTCTGTGGACCCGGATTTAGATGCTGAACCAGAAAGAAGCTAATATTGTTCAGCTGTGGATATCCCACACAGCTACAGTGGGAAAGTTCCCCTTCAGGTTGTAGCATGGGAATGGTGGGAAGACATTGGGTAAGTGATCTAGTGACTGAGCTGAACAAAGGCAGGGACTGAAAACCAAGATTAAAAGCAGATATCTAAATGATTGTCAGATTGATGGCCTTGGACCTCAGGGACATAAAGTGAGACCTGTTATGGTCCACTGAAAAAGATTGAAGCTACACAAGGAGAGATGTCAGTAATAAGTGCTTTCTGTGAAAGCTTCTCCTTAGTCAAGGTTCACAAGTTAGAGTGTCTTTGAAGCAGGTTAGGGAGATATTTGGTCTCCCAAGACTGCAGGGTCTGAGACATCAGGAGAGGCCTCCAGTCTATACCTTGTACAGCTGTATCAAAATTGTTATTAACATCTCATATCACAGAAGATAACCTTTGCCCAGATAATATTCAGGAAGATATATATATATATATATCAAGAAAAATGATGAAATGATATATATATATCTTCTCCTGCTTGCAGTCTTGCTGTTGCTATAGATATAGCTGTGGGCATCCTCTGTCTGAACAAACACATATACCATTTGCCAATTTTCCACTGCTTTTTTTCTCCTCATGGGGTCCAGAAGTCTCTTATATATATGTGTATGTCTCTTATATATATGTGTATATATATATACACACATACACTGTTTGTTATTGTTTGGGTTTTTTTAAGTTTTTTGCTCATTTTTTTCTGAATTTCATCATTTTTCTTGACATTTTTCTTTTTTTCTTTTTTGTTCTTTTTCTCTCTGTTTTCCCCCAAGTTCTCTAGTTTAAATATAGTCTTCTATTTCTGCCTTCTTTAACAATTGGAATTACAGTATTTTCAATGTTTCTGCCACCATTATTTGAGTTCCCCCACCCCAATTTTATCCCTTTAGGGTTTTTCTATGTTTTTTTGTTTGTTTGTTTTGGTTTGATTATAGTAATTTTGTCTTTCCTCTCTTCCTGCTGGAGATGTTGTACTGTGTCTGGTTAAGCTGGCAATGAGCTGTTGACATCAAGGTAACAACCCAACTGAGCAGTCCAGAGGTTGAGGTTTTTTAGGTTGGGTCATAGGAGAATACTATATACCTATATTACGCCTGTCTCCTTGTTTCAGTGCCTTTCTTCTTTCTTTTAATATTCCCTTTCACTCACACCCTCTTCTTTCTCTTTTTTTTTCTTACTTTTAAAAATGTTTTTTTGTTGTTGTTGTTGTTTGTTTTTTTTCCTTTCTTGCTTTTAAATCTTGTCATCCTTCTGGTCTAGTACAAAAAGACTCATTAAAACTTTAAGTTATAGGCACAGTAACTTGAAAAACAAGAACAAGTGAAGGAAAATTTGGAGCAAAGAAACAGATACAAGAAAGCCCTCATGAAGAATAATCAGCAGAAAAATTTCTGGCATCGAGAAATACTAGTGCACAGCATCCCTTAAAGTGACTATAAAGTAACTATGGCAGGGAATTCCATCTATAAATAAATGTTAAAAATTACAGAAGGGAAATTTAAAATACAGATAATAAAAACAATGAAGAAAATTACTGAAAAAATGGAAAACAAAAAAAATAAAGAAAATTGCTGAGAAGTTGGAAAACAAAAAACAATGAAAGAAATTGCTGAGACAGTGGAAAATAACCAATAGGAAATCTAAAAACAGAATCAAATAAGAGATGAATAATATGAAGAATATAGAAAGGATACAGCAGAGTTGAAAGAAATGATGCAGTCCATTAGGGAACTTAAAGATGGAATAGAAAGTATCAACAACAGACTAGATGATTTAGAAGAAATCATCTCAGAGGTAGAAGATAAAGCTCCCGAATTAACTCAGATAATTAAGGTAGAAAAGAAGAGAGAGAAAGCAGTATGTTCACTATCAAAACTATGGGACTACATGAAATGTTCAAACACATGAGTCATAGGAATTCCAGAATGGGAAGAAGAATGCCTCAGAGGAATGGAAGTCATTCTAAAGAATATTATAAATGAAAATTTGCCAACTATCTTCGAAGTTTCTGACATAATCCTTTCTGAGTGATATTGGTCCCCTGGTGGCTTCAACTCAAATAGAGTTTTTCCAAGACCACTCGGATAAATCTAAAATTGAGACAAAAGAAAAGATTTTGTAAGCTGCCAGGAGCAAGCACCAAATGACCTACTTGGGAAAATCTATCTGGGTGAATGCGGACGTCTCTAATGATACTTTTCAAACCAATAAAAAAAAGTTAATCTACCTAAAATCTACTTAAACATAACAATTTCCAGCCAAGAATTCTATATCCCACTAAGCTAAGATTTAAAATTGACGGAGAAATCAAATATTTTACTGATATAAAAATATTGAGAACATTGACCACAACAACACCAGCTGTTGATTCAGTTAATGTCTGTTTAGAAGTTCTGTTTAAAGAAATAAACTGGAAATATTTCAACCTGTTCTACACACTGACCATCACATGGACTTTAAGCAAAGTAAACACCCAGAAATAACAGAACCTGGATTCCACAATGATGCAAAGAAAAACTTAGCAGTGAACTTTCACAAAATAAGATGAATAGAATGCTACCACACATCAATTTTCTCAATAAATATCAATGGTTTCAATTCCCCAGTGAAGATTATAGATTGGCTGATTGGATTCAAAGACAGAAGCCATCTATTTGCTGTCTGCAGGAAACACACCTCACATCAAAAGACAAATTAACACAGAGAGCTAATGGTTGGAAGTCAATTTTTCAGGCAAAATAAATTCAGAAAAAAGTTGAGTTACAATTTTATTTTCAGATACACATAGATTTAAAGCAAGTAAAGTCAAAAGAGATAATGATGGTCACTTCATATTGGTCAAGGGAAAAATACGACAAGAAGGTATTTCACTTTTAATTAGGACACAAAACAAACCTCAATAGAATCAAAAGAATTGAAATTTTATCTTGCATGTTCTCAGGCACAAGGCGCTAGAAGTATAACTGAACTGAGGTTGAAATGTTCAACCTCAACAAAGGCGTATAAGTTAAATAGCCTTATTTTGAATGACAATTGGGTCCAGGAAGAAATAGAAAAAGACATCACTAACTTCCTTGAGTATAACAACAATAAAGACAAAAGCAACTAAAACGTATGGGATTCAGCTAAAGCAGTCCTGAAAAAAAAAAAAAAATCACCTTAGTACCTATATTCGAAAACCAGAAAGAGAGCACATCAACAAAGTCACAAGCCATCTTAGTGAACTGGACAAATAAGAACAATTTAAGCCTAAAGCAAGCAAAAGAAAATAAATATCCAAAATTAAATCAGATATGAATGAAATTGAAAACAAAAAAAAATTGAGAAAATTAATGAAACAAGAGGTTTTTTTGTTTTGCAGTTTTAAGCCATGGCTGGGTTTAAACACACCTCCTCAGGTATTTGGGGCCAGTACCCTAACTCTTTGAGCCACAGGTACTGCCTAAGGAGTTGTTTTTTGAAAAATTAAATAAAATAGATAAACATTTGGCCAGACTAAAACTATATATATATATATAATAGCCTCAATCTGAAATGATAATGGAGAAATGTCAACTAATGACCCAGAAATTCAAGAGATTATCTCTGAATACTATCAGAAACTTTAGGCCAAGAAATTTGACAATGTGAAGAAAATGGATCAATATTTGAATCACAGCCTCTTCCTTGACTTAGCCCATATGAAATATATCTCTTCAACAGACCAATTTCAAGCACTGAGATCAAGGAAAAAATAAAAAACTTACCAAAACATAAATGCCATTGACCAGATGGCTTCACAACAGAATTCTATCAAACTTTCAAAGAAGAACTTATTCTTATTCTGCAGATATTATTCCAAAAATGGAAGAGGAATGAATCTTTCCCAACACATTCTATGAAGGAAACATCACCTTGATTCCAAAAACCAGGAAAAGAACCAACTAATAAGCAGAACTTCAGACCAAGTTCAGTAATGAATATAGCAAAAATTCTCAACATAATCCTAGCTAATAAATTACAGCTTATCACTAAAAAATTCATCATGATCAGGTAGGTTTCATCCCAGGGATACAAGACTGGTTAAACTTATGCAAGTCCATAAACATTATTCACCATATCAACAAGCAAAATCAAAGATAATATGATTCTCTCAATTGATGCAGAAAAAGCATTTGATAAAATCCATTATCCTTTTCTAATTAGTACACTTTGGAGTACGTCTTTAGGTGACACATTTCTTAAACTGATCAAACTTTGTATGACCAAAGTTGTATGACAGCTAATACTCAACTGAATTGAGTAAAACTAAAAGCTTTTCCTCTTAGAAGTGGAACCAGAAAAGGTCATCCTCTGTTACCATTACTATTTAAAATGGTGTTGGAAGTTCTAGCCAATGCAAGTAGGAAAAAATAAAGGATATCCAAATCGGAGCACAGGAGGTCAAACTCTTGAACATTACTTTTTAACTCAACTTGTTAATTTGCTGTTTAGTACATAACATCCTCATTTAGAAATGAAGTATGTTTCTATTTTAATAATAATCCTTATTTTATTTCACCATGAGGTGTATTTTGAAGTATTTCTTCTTTTTCTATTACCGAAAGATTTGACATGGTCTGTTTTTTATTTATAAATTTTGGTCGTCTAATTTTAGAAACTTTGAAAAAAATAAGAAGCTAATTGATGATTCCATACTGAACTTCAGAGTCAAATTATTTTATTATAGAAATACTGTTTTCTGACAATACATGTCTCATTTATTGCATTATCATCATTATTATTATTGCTCAATAAAAAAATAACAACTCTATATTCAGATATAATTCACACACTCCACAATTCACCCATTTCAAGTATAGAGTTAGAGACTAGTCAAAGTGTCCAGTGGTGTACTCCATACCTGCAGTTATTTGTCATGATCATGGGAAATATCAGACTACTTGGAAAATCCAAATATTCCTGAACTCCAGCCCAGGTGTGTCTAATTTTTAGTTTTTATGCCACTTAGGGAGTAGAAGAGTTATGTTGGGCCATACATTCAATACAGAATCATATTGAAACCTGATAAGCAAAAAAAAATGATTTATGCACATTTGTGGTGATATCTGCCACCACGAATATGCAAAACTGTCCTGACATAATCCCTATGTGTCACTGTGGCCTGAATGATTGGGCACTCCTCAATGAACCTGATAAGTTCATTTCTTAAATAGTGCTCAATGACTTTTTCCAAACATGACTACAATTTTTGGTTGCTCTGCGAGGTCAAGGAGGACTTGTCTCAGGGGTTGGAGACAAGGCTGAGCAACAACAGGATACTCTTAGTCCCAATCATACACCCGATTTGTACTCAAATACAAAAGGTTGTGAAGGGGTGTGTCCCTTGCCTTTAGTTCCTACAACAACAGAGGCTGAGGCAGGAGGATCCCTTCAAGCCAAGAGTTGGACATTGCTGTGTGCTAGGCTGATGCCATTACACTGTAGCATGGGCAAAAGAGTAGCTCTGTCATGGAAAATAATCAAAGAAAGTATGAAAGATGTAAAATTTGTTAGGAATAGTTTACAAGACCCGAAGTACAAGGACAGATCCCTAAGCATATGGAATATGTGACTTCATAAAGAGGAAGATTTATTGTGACCCACGGGAAGGGAATGAGTTAGGACAAATGGGTTTGGTATTGGTTCATTAGGATATTACAAAATGATCCAAAGGGTAGGGGTTATATATATATCTGGTCTCTGGACTCAGACTAATGGGGACAAACAAATATTGGCTTAGATTGAAGGAGCTCAATAGAAGACGTGCAGGATATACTCCAAATATTTTAGTGTGCATATGAAACACCTGTTTTCAGTCAAGAATGCACTGTGTGCACCGTTTCCAGTCACTAAAAAAATCTAGAATATCAAATGGTCAGATTTATGTAAAATCCCAAGGATTGATTAATAGAGGTTATATTAAAACAATTTCCCTATGAGAGAATAATTTTTCTAGTTGACATCTAATCAAGGGCAAAATTTCAAAGCTAGATCCTTGGTCAAAAGTAAAAATAAAGGATGAGTTTCCAACCAATGTTTTTCTACATTTATGTATTGAGACAGAGTCTCATTTTCTTGTCCCTTGTAAAGTGCTTTTCACACACTCCAAAATTAACACATTTCAAGTATAGAGTTTAAGACTACACATTCAGTTATCACTTGTATAGTTTATTTGTTTCTAGAGAAGTTTCCCTTAAGGTGTAGAAGAGAGTGATAGAAGAAAGAAAGTAATGAATGAAAGGAAAGAATGGAGATTTTGTATCCTGAGACACTGCTGTATTGCTTGATCACTTCTACGAGTTTTGTAGTTGAGTCCCAAGGACTCTATTCCCTTTTTAATAATTCTAAAGAAGAAGAAATGTCTGGGAGTGTATCTAACAAAGCATGATAAAGATCTTTATAAAGTGAACTAGGAAACTCTGAAAAAAGAAATATCTGAAGTTGTTAACAAATGGAAAATATATACCATGCTCATGGCTAGGAAGAATCAACATTGTTAAAATGTCTATACTTTCCAAAGCTATGTACATATTTATTTATTTTTTAATTAAGTCATATACAAATATATCATGAATACATTAATGCATATTTGGGGTACAATATGCTCATTTTTAATTAGAATCTGATGTGCTTATATAAAACATATCAACATAGCTTTTGCCTCATTTATTATTGTGTTAAAAAGTTATGTGCTACACTTGACAGATTTGATTTGTACCCTTGCAATGTGCTCCATAGGTGCAGTCCCACCAGTTTAAAATCCATCAGACCTCGCCCTTCCCCAACATTCCCACTCCATTTCTCTCCTTAATCCTGGGCTACAGTTGTGTTCTATCTTTCATAAGAAAGTGTGAGTAAATATAAGTTTTTATTTTTTTTAATAAAAGAACTGAGTATGTTGGATAATTTTCCTGCCCCATATTTGAGATACTGTACTCTAGAGAATATGTACCAGAATCCTCCAAGTAAACATAAAAGATGTAAAGTCTCCATATTTTTGAACTTCTTAGAATTCCATGGTATAAGTATGCCACAATTTGTTAATCCATCAATTAGTCGATGGACCTTTATCCCATGACTTGGGCTATTCAAACTGAGCTGAAATTAATAATCTGGTGCAATTTTTTTTTGCAAAGTGATTTTTGGTCTTTTGGGTATACTCCTAGTAGAGGAATTTCAGTATCCAATGGTAGGTCAATTTTTATAAACCAGAGTGTTCTCCCAAATTCTTTCCAAAAGGAACATTTTAGTTTGCATTCCAACATAAAGTGGAGATCTTTTTTGTCCACACCCACACCTACAGCTGTACTTTGAGGATTTTGTTATATGGGCTACTCTTACTGGAGTGAGATGGTATCGCAAAGTGGTTTTGATTTGCATTTCTCTGATGGTTAAAGATGATGGACATTATTTAATGTGTCTGTAGATCATGTGCCAGTCTTCAGAGAAGCTTCTGTTCAGATCTCTTGCTGATAGTGAAATGAGATCACTTGTTCTTTTCTTCTTAACACGTTTGAGTTCTCTGAATCCAACAAATATCTGAATTCTGGATATCAGACCTTTGTTGGAAATGTAACCTGCAAATATGCTCTAAAATTCTAAGAGTGGTCTACATGTTTTACTTTCTGTGTTCGTGGTAGTGCAGAATCTTTATAGTTTCATCACTTCCCAGTAATGTATTTTTCCTATTGCTTCAATTGCCATGGTGGTCCTCCTTACAATTTTTCTTCCAGGCCAATTTTTTCAAGTGTTTCCCCTGGAAAATTTACAAAAATCTTCATGGTTTCATGTCTTAAGTTTAAGTTTTTATTAAGTGAGATTCAATTTTTGTTAGAAGTGAAAGGCTTGGGTCCAATTTCAGTCTTCCTCAAGTTGCTATCCAATTGTCCCAGCACCATTTGTTAAGTAGGGAGTCTTTCCTGCAATTTAAGTTTTTGCTAGGCTTATCAAAAATCAGGTGATGATAAGTGTCTGAATTCTTCTCTTGGTTTTCAATTCTGTTCCCTACATCTGTCTCTATTTTTTTGTGCCAATACCAGGCTGTTTTGATCACTATAGATTTATAGTATAGTCTGAAGTCTGGTAGCCTGCTTTCCCTGTTTATTTTTATTTCTGAGTAATGTCTTGGTTATTCGATGTTTTTTCTGTTTCTGTAGAAAATGAAGTACTAGTTTTTCTAGATCTTCAAAGTATGATGCAGGTGCTTTAACAGGGATTGCATTAAATATTTAGAATGTTTTGAATAGCATGGACATTTTAACAATGGTGATTCTTCCCAGCCATGAACACGGTATGTTTTTCATTTTTTGACATCTTTGGCTATTTTTTTCTGTCAAAGTTTCATACTCATCTTTATAGAGATCTTTCACATTGTTTGATAGATACACTCCCAGATATTTAATTTTCTTTGGCACTACTGTAAAAGGAATAGAGCCCACTACATTTTTCAGCTTGACTATTGTTGGTGTGTATAAACACTATTGAATTGTGAGTATTGAATTTATACCCTGAGATGCTTCTGTATTGCATGATAATTTCCAAAAGTTTTGTGGTTAAGTCATTGGGGTCTTCCAGGTATATAATAATATCATCTTCAAAGAGTGAATGTTTGATCTCCTCTGATCCAATCAAGTACTCTTGATTGCTTTCTCTTGCCTGATTGAAATGGCTAAGATTTCCATTGCCATATTATAAAGCAGTTTATATAGTGGGAAACTTTGCCTGGTTCCTGGTCCGAGTGGAAATGTTTTTCAATTTTACTTTATTCAAAATAATATTGGCTGTAGATTTGCTTTAGATGGCCTTTATCAATTTAAGAAATGTTTCTTCTATATATATTTTCTTAAGTGTCCTGATCATAAAATGATGCTGGATATTATCAGAAGCATTTTCTGCATAAATTGAGAGAATCATATTTTTTAATATCTTATGTGATGTATTATATTTATAGATTTATGTATATTGAACAACACTTGAGAGACTGGGAGAAAACCCACTTGGTCATGATGTATAGTTTGTTTGATGCATTGCTGGATACTGTTTGATAGGATCATACTGAATATTTTTGCATCAATATTCATTAGAGATATTGGTGTATATATATATTTTTTTTCTTGTTGGGTCTTTTTCTGGTTTGTGGATCAGGGTGATGATTGCTTCATATAATGTGTTGGGAAGTATTTCTTCTTTTTCTATGTTTTGTAAAAGGTTATGTAATATGGGTACTATTTCCTCTTTAAAGGTTCGGTAGAATTGGGATGTGAAGAAATCAGGTTCCACGCTTTTCTATGTGGAAGATTTTTTATAGTTGATGCTATTTCAGAATTTGTTATAGGCCTGTTCAACATTTCCACTTCTTTCTGGCTAAGTCTAGGAAGGTGGCATTATTTCAAGTATTGGTCATGATAATCCTTCAGATTTTCATATTTCTGTGAATTGAAGTTTTTGTAATATTCTTCAAAAATTATTTCAATTTCTGCAATGTCTATGATTATTTTGTCTCTGTTATTCCTGATTGACAAAAATTGAGATTTTACTCTTTTATTTCTGGTTATGTTACACAAAGTTCCAACTATTTTTAAGAAACTAATGTTTTGATTCACTCATCTGTTGTAATTCTTGTGTTTTCAATTACATTTAATTCTCTAATTTGGGATATTCCTTTTCTTCTGCTGGGTTTGGGGTTGTAATGTTCTTTTTTTTCTAGTTGCTTGAGCTGTCCCATTAATTTGTTGGTTTTCTCTCTTTTCGTTTTCTTGAAGAAGGCTTGTCCTACTATAAATTTCCTTATTAGGACGTGCCTTTTTTGTATCCCAGAGATTCTGGTAATTCGTGTCTTCATTATCTTCTTGTTCCAAAAATTTGGTATTTCATAATTTTATCTGTGACCCACCTATCATTTAGCATAAGATTATTTAATTTCTAGGTCTTTGTGTCAGTTTGCAGAATCCTGTTGTTAATGAGATCAACTTTTATTTCATGATGGTCTGAGAAGATACAAAGAATAATTTTTATTTTTGAAGTTTGCTGAGGTTATCCTTGTGACCTAAGATGTGATCTATTTTGGAGGATGTTCCATGCACTGATGAGAAGAATGCGTATTCAGTTTTGTTGTGATAAAATGTTCTGTATATATCTGTTAAATCCAATTGTTTCATGATTAATTTTAAATCTAAAATTTATTTGCTTAGCTTCTTAGTGGCGGATCTATCCAGCCATGCCAAAGGGGTGTTAAAATTCCCACAATTCTTGTTCTGGAGAAAAATCATGTCAGTGAGAATCTCTCTTATAAATTGAGGAGTATTTTGTTTGGGTGTATAAATATTAATAACCATTACGAAATATATAATGATCATCCTCATATTTTTTATTTTTATTGTTTAAAGCCCATTGTATCTGCAAACAAATTTACAACACCTGCTTTTTTCTGATTGCCATTTGCCTGAATTACAGATGACCTTTCCTTCACCGTTAGTCTATATTTATCTATTAAGGTAAGATGAGATTTTTGTATGCCTGAGACATCTGCCCTGTGTTTTTGTATCCATTTAGCCAAACTCTGTCTCTTTACAGGGCAATTTAAGCATTCACATTAATTGAGAATACTGATATGCCTTGTATTATTTTGGGTGTCCAATTATTTGAAAGTCCAGAGGACATTTTTAATCTTATCCCAACTGTGGAAGTTGAGGGGTTTTTTTTATTATTATTATTAAATCATAAAGTTTCAGAGTGAGTTTACTTTGGTCTTAAAGTGTTTTTTTGTTCATTATGAATAATGGGTGTGAGGAAATCCCGGAAAGCTGGTTTAGTTATATTAAATTTCTTCAACTTGTGAATGTCATTAAACTATTTCATGTTTCTATCATAAAAGAAACTCACATTAGCTGGATACAGGATCCTGGGTTGAAATTTTTTTTGTTTTATGAGGTTGAAGGAAAATGACTATCCTCTTCTAGCTTGAAAATGTTCAACAGAGAGATATGAAGTCATTCTAATATTTTTTTCCCTTGTAGGTTATGGGCTTCTTACCTCTGGCTCTTTGAAGTATTTTCTCCTTCACATTAACTTTGGTGAAGTTATTATTATATGTCTGGGAGATACTTTATTTGGGTTGAGTTGTGCTGCAGTTCTGAAATTGTCTACTACCTGAACTTAGCATCTCTTGCAATTAGGGGACGTTCTCCTTGATTATCTCTTGGAGAAAAGCATCTGTATCTTTCAGAGAAATCTCATTGACTTTAGGAATTCCTATAAGGAGAATGTTACTTTTATTATTATTATTATACCGGGGCTTTCTGAGAGAATGATCCTTTTTGTTCTCCATTTCTCTTCCTCTTTGTGAGTTTGGGAGCATTCATAAGTTTTGAATTTGACGTCAAAAATCCTTTATTCATCCTGTTCCACTCTGTTACTGATGAATACTACTGTATTTCTCATATCTGGAAAGGTTACAGCTTCTTTTCTCAATGAAAATGTCATTTCATTGTGACATTTCACCAATGTCAGAATCATTGGTGATTTTGTCTTTGAAGTCATTGAAATATTGAGACAAATTTTGAATTATTCCTATAATTTGTAATTCCAACTTTACTTCCATTCTGTTAATCATATTTGCCATGCAAATTCTAAATTCATTTTCTGACACCTAAGCCATCTGTTACTGAATGGTATTCTCTGTTGTGGCTGAGTTGTTATTCCTTGGGGGAGTTGATCACTTCTGATTATTCATGTTGCCAGTTTTTCCACTGATTTTACCCAGTGATTATTTTTCACCATTTGCCAAATGACCAGGAAAGATGAAATTGTATTGGGGGCTTCTGAGGTTATGTTTGACCAGTTCTTTACCAAAGAGCCGGGACTGGTGACTGTAGTTTCTTCTCTACAATTTTTCAAAGGAACTATACAGTACTGGAGCCTGAGACTCTGGAGACCTGCTGGTTGTGGTGGGGCTATGTGATTCTTTTCTATTTCCAGCTGATCTGAGTTCAATTCTAGTGAATCAGTGACTCTGGGTTGAAGTTTCAGTGTGTAGAAATGGAAGAAACTAAAACAACACACGCTCTACAGGCAATAAATGGAAGTCCTCTGTTGATTTGTCCATTTGAAGAGTTCCCAACCAATTTTCCCAACTGTTGCCCACTCTCTAGATGGAGTCCAAAATGTCTCAAGCAACTACATAGCAGGAGTCTAGTGGTAACTCAAGTTTGAACTGCTCTGGTTCTCTGAAGATTCAGAAAGACTCATACAGTAGGTTTGGAGGAAGGAGTCTGATGCCTCTTTCCTCACATCAGTATACCTTCACCACCATACTCTAGTAACCCCATTCTTCGGAAACACCACTGCCAGTCTCTGTTAACCAAGTCTCTATGGCTCTGTACCATCCAATAAGCAAATGTGCCAGGGCTTTGCACTTGCCAGAATCAAAATAAAGTCAATGATTGCTCCTCTTGGCCACCACCCTCTGCCACCAGGCAGCACGGAGAACTGAAGCCTTCCCTTCCCAGATACTCAATAGAAACTGAGGAGCATTCCACCTGAGCATAATTTAAACCTGAGGATATCCTGGCATCAAATGTAATTCTCTCTGGCAACTGCACATTTCATACCACTTTTTTGCAGCTCTTCTATATGGCAAAGTGTGTGTCCTGCTGGTAGATCACAAATTTGGGTAGTGAATCTCCAAAATTATGTCCTAGCAGGATCACTCTATTATTGTTGATGTTGCATGAGAGGTGACTGCACTTGGGTTGATGCACTTCAGCAGTTCCCGAGTCTCCACCAATTACGTGGAGACTCAAGCCTCCGCTCACTGCTGAGATACAGAGCCAGGCCAGACACCTCCCCCTCTGTGTCTTTCTGCACTGTTACTGGATTCACAGATACAGTGTAGTTGTGATGCTACCATCTATGCAATTCCCAGGCCTAGGTAAGAAGTGTGGACAGTCTGGTCTCTTTAGAGGGTGAAATTCTAGACCAACAGACAAGGGTGGAAAGGTTACACTGGAAGTTCAAGGTGGCAGGAAAATATTTGTTCCAACTTCCTACCAAGAAAAGTAATTCCTAGATTACTTTTTCCTAGATTGCTAATTCTCTGACCACTTAGCCTCACAGCAGGGACTGTCTGGAGAAGGATTCTCAGCTCCCAGCATGTCGCTATATTGGGGAGAGAAAAGAGAACATCAATTCAATGCTCAGTAGTAGTTATCCCTCACCATGCAAGCAACTCTCTTGGGGGAGGAAATGGACACATGTCCTCTTTTTAATGAGTTCTCACCTGAAATTTGAGGGTCAGAATTACAGCTTGCCCTGGCATGGAAGAAAGGCAATTATCTATCTCTTGCCTTAGCTCAGCTCCCACACTTCCACACTGAGTTCATTCTGGCCATTATTTCTCTCTCTGGACTGGAGTTTCTGTTTAAAGCTAGCTCTTTTCAGTCATTGTCCCCTATTCCTCCTTGTTCTTAACGAATGTTAAAATTGGAGTTAGAAAAAAATTAGCCAACACAAGAGTTTAGCATGTTCAAAACACGTTGAAACAAAAATAAACAAATAAAAGCTGTTTTTCTGGGAGAGCTGAGCTAAATATCTATCCTATCCTTCATAATGCTCTACCTTCTAGACTATGCAGAACTGTTGATTTTACCTATCTCAAAAAAATCTTGACAGGCATGTTTCACAAATTCTCCATGCAACAGTCCCATGAATTGTGGGGAATCCTGGTCCAGTACTGGGATCAGGATGGCTGCCCGCACTTGATTCTCAAATCATCACAGCTTGCCTGTGGGAAAAGGTGCATGTGTCATTCACCATTTTCAAAGACCAAAATATGTCTGCTTCCTAACTGGATCCTTTTTCTTTGATTGTGTCTCTGACCACTTAGCCTCATCAGTACCACTGTAAACATTCCCCTTTCTAGACACCAAACTACGCTCAGTAGAGAACAATTCACCAATCTTTCCCCACAACACCTATGTCTCCCCAAGAATTGGGAATTGTAGTCTTCATGTGGTAGCAGCTGATCGTCTCCTCCACTGCCCAATGGCCACTGTTTCAGCAGCTTCACCAACATTTTTCTGGCAAACTCCACAGCTCTGGATTACATTCCAAATGAAGCAATCCACCACTTTGCTGCACACCCCAAACTGCCTATCTACACTAATATTCCATGCTAAAGTTCTAGCTCACTCACTCTCACCTTTTTTTCCAAGAGAGCTGAGTTAAACGTCAATCTTGTCAATCATCATGCTCCACCTCCCAATTTATAGATCTAATGCAAACCCTATTAAAATATCTCTGTCATAATGTAAAGATATGTAAAAAATAGTATTACATTTTATATGGAAACAAAAAACCCCTGAAATCATCAAATAAAAAAAAAGTTAAATCATGTGGTATCACAGTACCAGACTTTAAATTATGCTATAAATCTATAGTGATCAAAACAGCATGGAACTGGCACAAAAAGTAGAGACGTACATGTATGGAACAGAATTGAGAACCAAGAGATGAATCCAGATGCTTATCATCATCTTATCTTTGATAAGCTAATAAAAATACAAATTGGGGGAAGATTTCCTATTGAAAAAATAAATGAATTTGCTGTTGATTTGTAGAAGATCGAAACTGAACCCACACCTTTCTTCAACAATACAAATTGGCTCTCACTGGTTAAAGGACTTACACATAAGACATGAAACTATAAAAATTCTTGGAGGGAGTGCAAGAAAAACACTTGAAGAAATTGGCCTGGTAGAATAATTTATAAGGAGGAAACCCCAGGCAATTGAAGCAACACATCAAATACATTAGTGTAATCTGACCAAACTAAAAAGCTTCTGTATTGCCAAGAACACAGTAAGTAAAGCAAGTAGACAGCCGTCAAAATAGGAGATGATTTTTTGCAAATTATATTTCTGAAAAAGTTCTCATAAACATAATCCACAGAGAACTCAAACTTATTAATAAGAAAAGAACAAGTGATCTCATTTTATCATGACAAGAGACATGAACAGAAGTTTCTTTGAAGAAGACAGTCACACGTTCTACAGACACATGAAAAATGTGCATCATCTTTAATATTCAGAGAAACGCAAAACAAAATCACTTTGAGACATCATCTAATTTCAGTAGGAGTAGCCCACATCACGATATCCAAAAACTACAGATGTCGGCGTGGATGTGGAGAAAAAGGAACACTTCTGCACTGCTGGTGTGGAACTGCAAAATAGTACATAGCATCTAAAGGCCGAAAATCACTTTGAAAAAAATATATTTGCACCACATTATTCAATTCAATTAATAATTCATTTCAATTAATAATGACCAATTCATGAAATAAGCCCAAGTGCTCATTTACCTAGAAATGAGTTAATAAATTGTGGTATATGTATACCATGGAATACTATGCAGCCTTTTAAAAAGGGTGGCAATTGGCAGCACTTGTGGCTCAGTGAATAGGATGCCGGACCCATATACTGAGGGTGGCAGTTTCAAACCCGGCCCCAGATGAACTGCAACAAAATAATAGCTGGGAATTGTGGTAGGCACCTGTAATCCCAGATACTTGGGAGGCTGAGGCAAGAGAATCGCCTAAGCCCCAAAACTGAAGGTTACTGTGAGCTGTGTGACATCATGGCATTTTATCAGGGTGATAAAGTGAAACTCTGACTCAAATAAATAAATAAATAAATAAATAAATAAATAAATAAATAAATAAATAAATAAAAACTTTATCTCTCTTGTGTTTACATGAAGAGAACTGGAACATATTCTCCTAAGTAAAGTCTCTTGATATGAAGGAAAAATTGCCCAATGTACTCAGTACTTCTATGAAACCTACTTATATTTACTCACACTTTGTTATGAAAGATAGAACACAACTATACTTAGCTGGAGTGAAAAGGGAAGGGAGAGGATAGGTTTGATAGAGGGAATGTAAATCGTGGGACCACACCTATGGAGCATATGACAAGGATAAAGGTTAAATTGTAAAATGTAGAACACAAATGTCTTAACACAATAATCAAGTAAATGATGGGAAAGATATGTTAATTGGTTTGATCTAAACATTTTCAGATTGTATAATATAATCAACACATTGAACCTATCCCATATATGCATAAATATATTTGACTTATTAAATAAAAAACAAATTAAGACCTGCCATTTGATCCTGCAATTCCACTCCTACGTGTATATTTAGGAGCCCAACAAAGATGTATGTACCACATTTTCATTGCAGCTCAATTCATAATGGCCAAGTCTTGGAAGAAGCTCAAGTTCCCATCAACCCACAAATGGATCATTAAATTGTGGTATATGTATGTCATGAAATATTATGCAACATTGAAAAAGATGGAGACTTTACCTCTTTTATGTTGACATGCAAGGAAATGAAAAATGTTTTCTTTTTAAAGCATCTCAGGAATGGCAGATAAAATATCCCATGTACTCAGTACTACTATAAAATAAATTTATAATAATTCCCACTCACATGAGAGGTGAAGCCCAACTATATCACAGGAGAAAGAAGGGAAGGGTGGGTGCTGTTTTGAGAGAGTGTGGATTAATGGTGGGACCTCACCTATGAAGCATATTACAAGGGTACAAGTTAAATATATCAAGTAATGAACACAAATATCTTAACATGGTGATTAAGTAAATGAGGTGCAAGGTGTGTTAATTAAGTGGATCTAAGCACTCCAATTTTTTACAAATAATCAACACATTGGATCCCACAAAGGCATAAAGGTATTCACAATCTATGTTATATGACTTAAAGAACAATGGCAAAAAAAGAATGGAGAGAGCATGCAAATGAGAGAGACAGAATTGGAGGAAGGAAGGATGAAGTGAAAAAGGGGTGAAGGGATGGAGGATGGAGGGAAAGAAAGAAACAAAAAAATGAACAAATTTGGTGGCTTATCCCTATAAACCTAGCCCTCTGGCAGGCTGAGATGAGTGGTGTTTTTGAAGGAGGGAGTGCTGAGAACAAACAGAGGAAGACTCAGAATAAAAGTGAAAAATTACCTAGGCATCGTGACAGATGACACATATCATCCTAGCCACATGCGAGTCTTAGTCAAGAGGATTGCCTGAAACCTGGAGTTTGAAGTTGCTATTATTAGGATGAAGACACAAAAGACTAACCTTGGCTACATATGGAAACTTTATCTCAAAAATACCCATACAAACACCTATGCACACACAAACCAGCCAACGAACAAATATTTTCATCATCTAAAAAGACCAGAATTACCTTAATTGTTCAAGCAAAGCAGACATGCTTAAGACCTGCCAAACTATGACAAAATGGAGGCTGTTGCCAGGAACAGTAAATTTGTAAGCTTCTCTCAAATGAATACTTTGGATTAAGTGTCAAACAAGTCCTTAACATACCATCCCACAGGCCCTGCCGGTGGCTAAGTGGGTAGGGAGCCAGTCCCATATAAGGAGGGTGGAGAATTCAAACCAGGCCCCAGCCAAACTTCAAAAAAAAAAAAAAAAAAACTGGGGTTTGTGGAAGGTGCCTGTAGTTCCAGCTACTCAGAAACCTGAGGCAAAAGAATCGAATCAGCCTAGGAGCTGGACTTTGCTGTGAGCTGGTATGCCAAGGCACTATATCGAGGGTGAAAAAGTGAAACTGTCCTTCAAAGGAAAAAAATAACACACAAATAACATCCCACTTAAGTGACTTTAAATAATTTTATCAGCTGTGATGCACCTTGAGTCAAGCTGCTGTGCAAAATCTCACTGTCTTGTCAGTCTTGTGCTGGTAATTTTAACCGTCAGTAGAATCAATAAGGCTGAAAAGGGAGATCACATCTCTATCTGTAGATGTAAAGGTGAGAAGTGTTCTCATTAAAAAATCTTGAGAGACAACGGCTAAAGTAAACTGAAAAGTATATTTTAACAGAAGCCTGGATTCCAGGACCTTACAGGATGAAGTCACTATATAGTCACTGTGGATGACATTACAATGGGTGTTGCCCTGGATTACCACCTTTCAGCTTAACCTTATTCCTGCAAAGCTTGATAAGAGGCTGTCTGGGTTTGTTGTTGAGTTAAAACTGTTACAACAAGGGGGTTCATTTCTCCACACTCAATTCCTGCTCCCTAATGTTTCTTTGTACCTCTGCTCAAGGAGATTCAAAAAACCTTTCTTTTCTTTGGAAGCAAATAGAATAGTGTAATTTACACCTAGTGCTGCCCTTGGATGTTGGAGAACAAGTACCCGAGCTCAAATATCTGACAGTGATTTCATAGACCTGATAGGTACATCACACAATTCTCAGTTCTACTTTTTGTGATGTTTTAATTTTCTCTAGAATATGCTTGTTTGGGAGAGTAGGGGTCTCATGGAAGATCCTCTCTCAAAATCTGGTTAGGCAGTGAGTCCAGTTGTGTACTCCATACCTGCTGTTATTTATGATTATCATGGGAAATAGAAGACTATCTGAAAAGTTCCAACATTCCTGACATGTGTGCCAGTAGTGTACAAACTTTTGGGTTCTTGACCACTTAGGAAGTAGAACAGTTATTTTGGGCCACACATTCATTCCACAATGACTAATGAAAACTGATGAGAAAAAAAGAGATGTGTGCATAATTGTGGGGATATCTGCCACCACAGATATGCAAAACAGTCCTTATATAATCCCTATTTGTCACATGGGTCTGAGGATTGAATAGTCTTCAAAGAACCTAGTAGGGTCATTTCTAAATAAAGCTCAGTGAATTTTTCATGCATGACTGCAATATTTGGGAGGCAATATTGTCAGCCCCAATCATACACCTAGTTTGTATTAAAAGAGAAAAAGGTGTCAAGGGTTCTATCCTTTGCCTTTAGTTCCTGATACTTCAGAGGCTGAGACTGGAGGATCCCTTCAATGCAATGGTTGGATGTTGCTGTGTGCTAGGCTGATGCCCTGACATTGTAGCTTGGGCAACAGTGAGAGTCTGTTATATGAAAAATAATAAAAGAATGAAAGAAAGAAAGATAATTTGGTAGTCACAGTTTACAAGAGCCCAAGTATGACAAGGAGTCATTAGGCAGGTGGATTAGGGGATTAAGCTGGAGATTTATTGTGGTACTTGGCTGGGGGGAAGGGGAGCAATGATTCAGTAAAAGTGGATTTGGGATTGGTTCTTATCATATTACCAGTTGATCTGATGGGAGAAGTTGGGTAGAGATATCTGGTTTCTGGGTCAGTCTCATTAGGCAAAGGTAAGATTGACCCCCATTTAAGTAGCCTAACAGAAGAGGTGGATGGCATGCTCTCTATTTTTTAGTATACATATGAAAGAAATGGATTGGAGTAAAAAATTAATGGTGTGGGCAGTTTCCAGTGACTAAAAGAACCTATTTTTTCAAAGGGTCAGAGTTATATAAAATCTAAATGATTGATTCTATTAATCATTTTAGGAGAACAATTTTCCTATGAGAGAATAATTTCTGTAGTTGACATCTAATCTGGAAAATATTTCAACTCTCATTCTGGCATCAAATGTAAAAATGAGGGAAGTTCTTTATCCAAGGTTTTCTCCATTTGTGTGTTTAGACAGTGTCTCATTTTATTGACCTCTGTAGTGCACTGTGGTATCATAGCTCAAAGCAGAATTCAAGTGTAGTCATCAAGCGAGCCTATTTCCTCACATGGAACTCCAGGCACCTGAATAATACCTGGATGTTTTTTATTCTTTAAAGATAGGGATCTCCCTAGTGCTCAAGTTGGACTCCAATTTAGAACTCAGAAAATAAATTGTCTTGGCCTTCCAAAGTTTCTAGATGACAGTTATGAAATACCACCACTGGCCAGCAACCATAGTTTGAAAAATATCTCAACTTCAAGGTCTGGAGTTAAGTAATGCTAACACTCTCGGATGCAGAATTGGGTGGTCCAAAGTAACTGGACACTTTGGGCTAACACCTGGACTCCCAGATGATGAGGAGGCTGAGGCAATAGGATCTTTTGAACCCAGGAGTTTGAGATGGCATCTGAGCACTCTAGCAAGGAGGAAGGCATCAGTCTCTGTTTCAAGGAAAAAGAAAATGACAACTTTGGTAGGATAAAACAATGTGTCTTTCATGTCAATTCATGGTAACCTGTGCGTGAACAGGGAGATAGGGCTGACTGTCTCTAAAGAACTGTCAGCTCCTGGGTACTCCTTATTCTGTGAGCATTTTAAGCACCTCAAGTTTTGGAAAACACAGTCAAATAGCTTCATTGAAATAGTGCATACATAAACCATTGAAATAGGTAGTTCACACATTGAAAGTGTCTAATTCTGTGTTTCTTATTATGGTCACACAATTTCTTAGCTATCATCACAATCTAATTTTAGCACTTTGTCTTCTGCCCCCCATACACAAACAACATCAATAGAAAATAGTCATTTTCATCTTCCTCATTACTCTACCCTTCCGCACTTGCCCCCTACTCCTAGCAGACAATTGGCCTTGTCTTAATGTTTTCTTCTGAATTCAGTCATGATCTGTGTGGTCTTTAATAACTGGCTTTGTTCCTTTATGTAAGTGGGGTTTTTTTTGTTTCTTTATTTGTTTTGTTGTTTGTTTGAGAAAGAGCCTCAAGCTTTCACCCTGGGTAGAGTGACATGGTATCGCATCTAACAGAAAATCCAAATACACAGCTTAAGTGATTTTCCTGCTTTTTCCTCCCAAGTAGCTGGCACCATTTTTTGGTTGCAGCCATAATTGATGTTTGGCACACCTGGGCTGGTTTTGAACCCAATTCAGGTGAATATGGCAGGAGTCTTAGTGCTTGATCCACAGATGCCAAAACATTTTTTTAAGGTTCAATCCTATTTTAACATAGGATGTGCACTTCATTCATTTTGATTGTTGAAAAATTTTTCATCGTGTGAATATAGCACATTATAAGTATACAATAGTGTGTAAATCCCATTATTAGTCCTGAAGACATTACCTTCTCATTGAAGAATTTTACAAGATTTTGTAAAGAAGGTATGTGGACTCGAAAGACTTTTCAATATCTCTTGATGTGACTGAGTAGTTTTTCTTACTGTTTCTATTAATGTAGTGTGTTGAATTAGTTGACAGTCTCATATTTTCCTAGACTGAAAATCCTGGTAATAAATCCCTTTTGAGATACGTGTATAAAATATTTTGTATGCTACCGGAATTTTCCTGCACCTATACAGCATACCTATTATAGCTTGGATACATTGTTTTCTCTTTTTCCCTAGAAAAATACATTGATGCAATCCTATCTCAAGGAAATTCAAGCTGCTAACACCAAGATATACTCCTGACTTTATACTTTCAGAAAATGAGTGTATAGGCCCATGACACCACTGCTGCAAAAAATTTGCACTTATTCTTGGACAAGTGGGGTTTTACTAATTTGTTCCATCTGGTCTGAAACCGCTTAGCTTCCAGTGTTCTTTCTGAATTGGCATCTTAATTTGTTGGGATTACAGGTTTCAGCTATGATGCTCATCCATTCTTAGGTTTTGGTGGTTTTTCTCTATTTTATCATAGAGAAGAGCCTGCAGATAAAAAAAAAAAATTACAACTCTGTTCAGATATTATTTTTCACAGTTCACAATTAAACCATTTCAATTATAAAGTGCTAGACTACACATTCAGGGATCACTTGTATAGTTTTTTTTTTGTTACTAGAGAAGTTTCTCTTAAAGTGTAGAAGAGATTTATATAGGAAAGAAAGGAATGAAGGAAAAAATTGAATAGAGAGAGCAGGCCAATGATAGAGACAAAATTGAAGGAAGGAAAAAGGGAAGTAGAGGGAAAGGGAGGGAGGGATGGAATCAGAGAAAAAGAAAATTATCAAAGTTGGTGGCTCACACCAATATTCCTAGCCCTCTGGCATGTTGAGATGAGGGCAGTTCTTGAAGCAGTGTGTTCTGAGAGTGGACAGAGAAAGTGTCGGAGCCTGCCTCTACTAAAAAGTGAAAAATTATCCAGGTAGTGCAACAGGCATCTGTAGTCCTATCCACATGAGAGTCTAAGGAAGGTGAATTGAATGAATCATGGAGTTTGACGTTGCTTTAATCTAGGCTGAGGCTACAATAGACTAGTGCATACATAAACCATATCTTTAATATACCCATACACACACCCATGCCACAGCAAACTGAAAAACCAACCAACAAAAATTTTCATCAAATAAACCGAACAGAATGACCTTGAAGGTCTAAGCAAACTAGACATACTGAAGACCTGTGAAGCTATGACCAAACTGAGACTCTACCCAGGCATAGTAAATTTGTAAGTTTCTCTCAAAGAAAAGCTTTGGGGTAGTTTTCAAACAGAACTTTGAAATAGCATACCAAGAGCTGTGCCTGTATCTCAGTACATAGGGGGCTGGCCCCATATAATGAGAGTTTTGAGTTCAAAATCAGCCATGGCCAAACTTCACGTGCATGCGCGCGCGCACACAAACACACACACACACACACACACACAAAAAGCTGAGTATTGTGGTGGGCTCCTGTAGTCCAAGCCAATCCAGGAGTTGGAGGTTCATGTGAGCTGTGATGCCATGGCACTCTATGGAAGGTGAGAAAGTGAAACTCTGTTTCAAGGGAAAAAAATAATAATAAAGAACATTCTATTTAAGTACTCCATTCAGTTATGTCAGCTTTGATGCAGCTTGAACGAAACTGGTGTATAAAATCTCAATTGTTGTGTCAGCCTAGTGCCAGGAATCTCAACTATCAATGGAATCAATAAGGCACAAATGGGACATCATTTTTCTGTCTGTGGATGGAGGGCTAAAAACTGTCCTGGTTCAAACCCTTGAGGGATATGAGCTGAAGCAAGCAGAAATGGCCACTTAGTATCTCAGATCAGAAGCCCGGATCCCAAAATATTGAGGATTGAAGTCACTACATGATCACCCTGGATGACATTCCAATGGGTGTTGTTCTGGGTTCCCATGTTTATGCTTCACTTTACTCATGCTATCTGGGTTCGTTGCCGGATTCAAACTCCTACAAAAGAGTTTTCTCCACACTCAATTCCTGCTTCCAAAAGTTTTTGTGTATACAGCCAAGAGATTCAAGAACAATTCCTTTTTATTTCCACATCATGGATTTGTAAGGAAGTGGAAGACTATGGTTTATACTTAGTGCTGCCATGAGATGTTACAGACCAAGAGCATGAGCCTAAAGATCAGTGATTTTATAGGCCTCATAGTTATGTCATACAGTTATCAGTTCTACTTTTCCTGGGATTATATTTCTTTCTCTAGAACAGGATTCTTTCAGACAGTAGCTGTATCATTGATGTCCTTTATCAAAATCCAGTTTAGCATTGTGTCCAGTAGTATGTTCCAAAGCTGCATTTATTCATCATTATAATGTGAAATATCAGCCTATTTTGAAATTTTCAACAATCCTCAGCTCCATGCCGAGTGTGTCTAAACTTTTGGCTTCTTGGCCAGTTAGGAATGATGAGAGTTATTTTGGACCACAAAATCAATACACAATCGCTAATTGAAACTGTTAAGCCAAAAAGAGATTTGTGCATAATTGTGGTAATAATTGCCACCACGGGAACACAAGACAGTCCATACATAATCTCTATGTATCACCAGGGCCTGAGGAATGGACACTCCCCAAATTCCATAATAAGGTCACATCTTAAGCACAGATAATTTCCTTTTGCCATGCATGACTCTGATATTTGGTTTATCTTGGAGGCAAAGGTGGGCTAATCTCCTATGCTCAGGGTTTGGAGATAAGGCTGAGTAACAACAAGATATTCTCAGCCCTTATCACACACCCAGTGTCTCAAGGTAATAATTTTAATTATTATTAATAATAATAATAATTTAAAAAAGGTTTTAAAGGGTTGTGGCGATTGTCTTTAATTCCAGCCTCTCTAGAGGCCAAGGCAGGAGGATTCACTCAACCCAATATTTGAATATTGCTGTGTAGTAGTCTGATGCCATGACACTCCTGCCTGGGCAAAATAGTGAGAGTCTGTATCATAAAAAAGAAAAAAAGAAGAAAGAAAGAAAGAGAGAGAAAGAAAAGGAAGAAAGAGAGAGAGAGAGAGAGAGAGAGAACAAAAGAAAGAGAGAAAGAAATAAAATTTATTAGGTACAGTTTCCAAAAGCTGAAGTAGAAGGTGAGATCAGTAGGCAGATGAAATGTGGGACTTCCTAAGGTAGGAAATGTATTGTCATTCCCATGGGTTGGGAAATGTGTTAGGATAAGCGGATTTGAAATCAGTTCATTAGAATATTGTCAGTTTATCTGATGGCTGGGTGTTCTCAAGCTATGTCTGGTGCCTGGGCTCAGACTGATTGGGGGGAACCGAATATTGGCCCAGATGAAAGAAGAACAACAAAAGAAGTGGAAGGTATGCTCAGGATTTTTTGCGTGCATATGAAAAGACTTATTTGAGTCAAGAATTCACTGTGTGATGTGGTAGCGCCTGTGCTACAATGGAAAGGGCACCGCCACCTACAATGAGGTGGCAGGTTCAAACCCAGCCATGGCAAATCCACAACAAAAAAATAGCCATGCAATGTGTCTGGCACCCGTAATTCCAAGCTACTCAGGAGGCTGAGGGAAGAGAATCACCTAAGCCCAGGAGTTGGAGGTTGCTTTAAAACTGTGTGATGCTAGGACACTCAATTGAGGGCAATAAAGTGAGAATTTGCCTATTAAAAAAAAAAAATCAAATGACAGACAACCAAGAAACCAACCAACAAACAGTTTCATCATCCAAAAAGGCCAGAATTACCTTGATGTTTCAAGCAGTGCTTAAGACCTGTGAAGCTGTGACCAAATGGAGGCTGTATCAGGCATAGTAAATTTGGAAGCTTCTTTCTTTCCTTTTTTCTTTTTTTTTTTTTTTGCGGTTTTTGGTCAGGGCTGGGTTTGAACCCGCCACCTTCGTCATATGGGACCAGAACCCTACTCACTGAGCCACAAGCGCTGCCCAAGAAGCTTCTTTCAAATGCATGTTTTTGGGTAGATATCAAACAGGTCCTTGAAGTAGCATCCCACATGTATTTCCTGTGCTCAGTGGGTAGAACACTGGCTCCATATTATGAGGCTGGTGAGTTCGAACCCGGCCCTGGCTAAACTGCAAGAATAAATCACTAGGGGTTGAGGAGGATGCTTGTCGTTACAGCTAATCAGAACTGCCAAAGCCCAGGAGCAGGAGCTTGCTGTGTTCTGTGATGCCACAGCACCCTATTGAGGGTAACATAGTATAACTCTGTCTCATGGAAGAAAAAAAAAATCCTACTTAAGAGATTCCATGCATTTTTTCAGCTGTGTTGCACCTTGAATCACACTGCTGTACAAAATCTCAACAGTTGTTGTCAGCATAGTAGCAGGAAGCTCAACTGTAAATAGAATAAATAATGCACAAATGGGAGATGACTTCTCTATCTGTGCATGGAGGGTTATATAATGTCCTCTTTCAAATACTTGAATTACATCAGCTGAAGTGAGCAGAAAAGACCACTTAGTATTTTTGACCAGAAGCCTGGATCCCAGGAATTTAATACATGAGGTCACTAAATGGTACTTGTAGATGATATCATAATGGGTTACCATTTTTAAGCTTATCTTATTCCTGGTAAGAAGGTGTTGATATTTGGATTTTTTGTTTAGTTCAAGCTGTTGTAAGAGTGGGGTTCTTTTCTCCATACTCAATTCCCGATTCCGAATGTTTGTATATCCAGCCAAGGGATTCAACATTCCTTCTTTTCCTTTTCACGTCATGAATTTGTAAGTAAGTGGAAGAGTATGTTTTATAACTAGGGCTTCCCTCCAAAATTACAGAACAAGAACCCAAGCACAAAGATCAGACAGTGACTTTACAGATCTGAAATTGCACAATTATCAGTTCTAATTTTCATGAGATTGTATTTCTTTCTCTAGAATACACTTGTTTTTGCTGGTAGATGTCTCAGTGAAGGCTCTCTCTCAAACAAGGTTAGGCAATGTGTTCCTTAGTGTACAACATACCTGAAGTTATTTATGATGATTATGGAAATTTATCTGCCTATCTGGAAAGTTCCAAAATTCCTGAACTCTAGAACAGGTGTGTACAAACATTTGGCTTCTTGGCCATAAATGAAGTAGAAGAATTATGTTGGGCCACACGTTCAATACAAAATCACTAATGAAACCTGATAAATAATAAGAGATCCGTGCATGACTGTAGTGATATCTGCCAAAGCAGATATGCAAAATGTTTCTGAAATAATGCATGTGTGTACTGAGACCTGAGGATTGGACACTCCTCATGGCCCCTAATAGATCATTTCTTAATTAGAATTCAATGATTTTTGCCAAGCCTGACTACAAATTGGGATATTCTGGACGGCCAAGGTGGCCTTATTCTGTGAGCTCCCCTGTTGCAGACAATGATGAGCAATAGCAGGACACCCTCAGCCTTTATATCTCATCCATTTTCTACTGAAATAGAAAAGATAGTAAAGCGTTGTGGATATTTCCTTTAGCTCCACCTATTCCAGAGAATATGTTCCATCTCCATCCATGTAATCACAAAAGTGATTTTAAAGGCTGCATCATATTCCATGGTGTACATGTACCACAATTTATTAATCTATACAAGTGTCGATGGGCACTTGGATTTTTTCCATAATGCAACAATTATGAATTGGGCTACAATAAATGTTCTGTTGCAAATATCTTTGTTATATCATGATTTTTGTTCCTCTGGATGTATAATTAATAGGGGAATTAAAGGATTTAATGACAGGTCTATTTTTAGATCCCTGAGTGATCTCCAAACACCTTTCCAAAAGGTATACATTAGTTTGCAGTCCAACGCACAGTACACATATTTTCCTCTTTTTTACAACCATGACAACATCTGTGGTGTTGGGATTTGTGATGTGTAGTTGTCTCATTGGAATTAGATGATATATTAAAGTGGTTTTGATATGCATTTCCTTGATGATTAAGGATGAAGAGCATTTTTCCTTGTGTCTGTAAGCTGTGCACCTGTCTTCTTTAGAGAATTTTCTTTTCAAGTCCCTTGCCCACACGAGATGAGATCACTTGTTCTTTTTTTGCTAATAGGTTTTAGTTCTCTGTGGATTTTAGTTATTAAACCTTTGTTGGAGACATAACCTGGAAATATCTTCTCCCATTCTGAGGGCTGGATGCTTGCTTTTACTGTGTTCTGGGCTGTGCAGAAGCTTTTTAGTTTGATCAGGTAACAGTAATGTATTTTTTGTGTTGCTTCAATTGCCCAAAGGGTACTTCTCATAAAATTTTACCACAGCCCAACTTTCTTAATTGTACTCCATGCAATTTACTGTACTATTTTTATAGCTTCATGTCTTAAGTTTAAATTTCTTTCTTTTTTTTTTTTTTTTGTAGAGACAGAGTCTTACTTTATGGCCTTCGGTAGAGTGTCATGGCCTCACACAGTTCACAGCAACCTCCAACTCCTGGTTTTAAGTGATTCTCTTGCCTCAGCCTCCCAAGTAGCTGGGACTACAGGCACTCACCACAATGCCCGGCTATTTTTTGGTTGCAGTTTGGCTGGGGCCAGGTTTGAACCCGTCACCCTCGGTATATGGGGCCGGCGCCTTACCAACTGAGCCACAGGCGCCACACTTAAGTTTAAATTTTTAATCAAGGAAGAGTCTATTTTAGTTAATAGTGAAAGTATGTGTCCAGTTTCAGTCTTCTACAGGTTGCTAGACAGCTCACCCAGCACCGTTTGTTAAATAAGAATTTTTTTCCACTGGATATTTTTAATTAGCTTATCAAAGATCAAATGATGATAAGTAGGTAGGTTCGTCTCTTGGTGCTCTATTTTGTTTCATATATCTATCTCTCTGGTTCTGTTCCAGTACCATGCTGTTTTGATTACTATAATCTTATAGTGTAGTCTGAGTTCTGGTAAGGTGATTAAACCTGCTTTGTTTTTATTTCAGAGCAATGTCTTGGCTATTCAAGTGATTTTCTGATTCAATATAAAACGAAGTTGGTTTCTTTTTTTCTTTTTTTTTTTTTTTTTTTGGTTTTTGGCCAGGGCTGGGTTTGAACCTGCCACCTCCGGAATATGGGACCGGAGCCCTACTCCTTGAGCCACAGGTGCTGCCCAAAGTTGGTTTCTTTCTTTTCTTTTTTTTTTTTAGGTCTTTAAGTATGACAGTGGTGCTGTAATAGGGAATGCATTAAAATTGCATATTGCATAGGGTTGTGTGGAAATTTTAACAATGATGATTCTTCCCGTCCATGCCCATACTCTGTTTTTCCATTTCTTAATATCTTCAGCTATTTATTTTCTTAGATATTCATATTTATCTTTATAGAGATCTTTCACATTATTAGGTAAACTCCCAAACATTTTATCTTCTTTGGCACTACTGTGAAAGAAATAGAGTCCTTGACTTTTTTCAGCTTCATTATTGTTAGTGTACACAAAGGGTACAGGTTTGTGAGTATTGATTTTGTAACCTGAGACCCTGCTGTATTCCTTGATCACTTCTAAGAGTTTTGTATTTGAATCCCTGTGTTATTCCAGGTATACAATCATATAATCTGTGAAAAGTACAGTTTTGATCTCCTCTAACCCTATATGTACACACTTGATCACTTTTTATTTCCTGATTGTCATGACTAATACATGCCTTATAATGTTAAGAACAAGTGAAGACAATGCGAAACCTTGACATGTTCCTGATCTGAGTGGAAATGGTTTCAATTTAACTCAATTCTATATGATATTGGCAGTGGGTTTGCTGTGGATAGCCTCTATCAGTTTAAGAAATGTCAATTCTGTATATATTTATTTGCTTTGTTCATTTTTTCTTTTCCTTTTTTGTTTTGTTTATTTCTTTATTTATTTTTTGTTTATTTATTCATTTTTTTATAGAGACAGAGTATAACTTTGGTAGAGTGCCATGATGCTATACAGAGTACAACAACTTTCAACTCCTGGGCTTGGGTGATTCTCTTGCCTCAGCCTCCCAAGTAGCTGGTACTATAGACGTCAGCCACAACAACTGGCTATTTTTGTTCTTGTTGTTACAATCTGACCAGGGCAATGTTTGAAACCATCATCATTGGGATATGGTACCTTTGCCATACCCAGTTAGCCACAGCCTCAGCCCTTTGCTTACTTTCTTATTTGAGGATCTATCCAACACTGCCAATGGGTTGTTCAAATCTCCATCTATTATGGTGCTGGAGGAAATGAAGTTGTCCAGGTCTGTTAGAATTTGTCTTATAAATTGAGTTGCATTCTGATTGGCAGGATAAATGTTAATAATTAAAATCTCATCATGTTGAGTGTTATCCTTTACAAATATGAACTCCCCAATTTTATCTTTCCTTATTTTTATTGGTTTAAAACCTACTTTATCTGTGAATAAAATTGCAACACTTTCTTTTCTGTGATTGCAATTTGCCTGAATTATAGATGACTTTCCCTTCACCCTGAGTCTTTATCTTTCATGTGAAGATGAGATTCTTATATGCAACAGATATCTGGCCTGATATCTGGCCTGAGTTTTGTATTTTGTCAGGCAATCAGTGATTCTTCATGAGACATTTTAAGCCATTCACATTAATTGAGAAATTGACAGGTCTGATAGTATTTTGGGTATTTATTTTTTGGAAATTCCAGTGAACAACTGTAATCCTTTTTTCCACTGAAGAAGTTGTAATTTGAGTAAAAGTTTCTGAGTGAGTTTACTTTGGTGGTAGAAGATTATGCTGGTCATTTTGGAGGATGCCGCACCCCCGGCATCTGGCCGTGGTGGGATGGCTCTGTCCGCGTTGTAAAGTACGTGGTTAGGCGGTCTGTGCTCCCCGGAGCGTTACCCCCAGTCCCCCTGGCTTGCAACAGCAGCGCATAAGTTGCCTAGCATGCCTTTTAGTGAACGTAGGAATTCATGAGGTGCGGCATAAAAGCCTAAAACCTGTCTAAAACCTGTTTGTCAAGTTTAAATGCCTAATTGTTTTAAGGAACTGAGGATAAACACAATGACTTACTTGTCCATAATCTCATATAACCAAAGGAGACTTAATGTCTCCAAGGGAGCACGCTCCCACCATGAATGTCAGTGAATTGAGACAATGTATTGAGAGAATGTAGAAAACGGCAAACAAAATGTTCCATCACAATATGCACACCCACCATCCACGGTGCCTCTCACAGGAAAACTTTTCTCTAACACAACATGCATTATCACCATCTGCAATAAAACTTTACTTAGAAAAACATCTTACCTCACTAATTTTCATATGTAACACAAATCAATAGAGTAGTTTAATGTTTAATAAACAATTAACTATGAATCAAAATATAGTTACTAATTAGAGTAAAAATATATAGAAGTAGTCAAGCATTATACATAAAAGAATATGTTCAACTGTTTTTAAAAAAGATCATAAGAAACTGAGAACAATTACAGAACTAAAAGAAGTTACAAGCCTTGACATTCCTAGATAAGGGGAAGCAACCAGGTGTTACTAATGAAACCACTTCCCTAGAACAAAAACCTTGAAAAAATAAACCACCTCCCTCCAAAGAACAAAACCTTGAAAACATATAATGCATGATAAACCACATATGGAGACACAAAGATAATTGGAGACACAAAGATAATTTGTAAGCATAAACAAAATAATGATTACATTGTTTTAACCCTGGAAAGAAAATGTATAAATACCAGACTTAAAAATCAATAAAGTCGCAGCTACTTTCTTCATCACCCGTGGTGTGTAGTAGTCTGTCAATTCACCCTGCGTCGACCTTTCAATCCACCTGTAACGTTCACCCTGAACACCCTCGGACTGAGGCCCAACGACTGACGGTCCGCGACAGCTGGCGCCCGAACAGGGACTTGAAGGACAGGTGATCTTTCTTTTTCTTTCTTTCTCTCTTTTCAGATTGAAGGCGACTCTCACCAGGGAGCTGCAGTCCCGCCGGTAAAGGCTGACCGGTTAAGTGTGAGTAATCAACAGGTACCATGAGGCACGCATTGATCAAAGAGGAACGTATATTCAGTGTCATGTTACAGCATTTGTTAGTTAAAAATGGGTTCAATGTGTCCCTCAAACGGTTAGAGGAGCTTATACATTTTCTTATTAAGCAAGGTGCGGAGGAGCCGTACCAAGACTTTATTTCAAGGCTGGAAGAAGCCATTAACAAAATGCTCCCCCCGTCTGAGGGCACATCACTGTTGCTCAAACAGTTAGAAGCATGCATAGATGCCTCACCAGCTATAGCCCAGGGTATGGCTTATGCTGCAGCAATGCAAGGGCAGAAATTTAGCTCATATGTGAAAAACTCCTTCAATAAAGAAGGTAAGGGGCCAACAGCTCCTACCAACACTTGCTACAATTGTGGCAAGCCAGGACATATGCAGAAGGACTGTAAACAGTCCCATGCCAATAAGCCGAGGGGGGAACCACCCGGCTTATGCCCTCGCTGTAAGAAGGGCAGACACTGGAAAAATGAATGTAAATCAAAATTTCATAAGGATGGAACCCCCTTGAATGACAAGGGTGACACTGATCCTGAGGATCAGGACGTACGAAAATCAAAAAACTAGCAAAGGGGCATTCTCCCAGCCCAAGCTCCAAGGGAGAGCAGGCTGTAACTTGTAACACACAGCCTTTATCTACATTAAATCCTCAAGCCCCTGAATTTACTATTCATGACCTTTCACGGGGCACTCCTGGGAGTGCAGGTTTAAATTTAGCAAGTGAAAGGAATGTCTTATTATCCAAATGGGACGGTGTTACTTTAATCCCCACTGCAGTAAAAAGACAACTTTTGCCGGGGACAGTTGGAATTATAATTGGTAAAAGTTCAAATTATACTAAAAACTTTGAAGTTATTCCAGGAGTAGTTAACTCAGATTCAGAAAAGACAACGCAGAAGGAGACGCCAGCGGCTGCTGCAAGATCTCGCCCGCCGCTTAGAGAAAATGAAAGTACACTCGCCGATAGCAAACAAAACCACCGGCACCCGGCACATTTCCACTGACTCCAAAACGGCTGAAAAGACCCAGCGGGGAAGGAAGCTGAGGGCCCCCCTGCCCTTCGTGGGGCAGGCCTGCCTCCCAAGTGTTACAGCCCCCAGACAGCAGCACTGGCGGAATCCCAAGGGTGAAGTTTAAAACCTTTATTATTGACCCTTTGCCACTAGTAATTTATATAAATAAGAAAAATATTTTTACAAACTGAATCTTTGTCAACGGATAAAATTCTTGTCTTTTAAACCTTCTAATTATCAGTTTAACTGAGTGAATAAGTAACTTCATGGTAAACTGGAATCCTGTTTGATGGAAAGTGAGTTTTTGAGAGTAAGAGAAATTAAACAGAAAGGAGAATGACATTGTGTAAAGAAAAAATCTTGTGTAATAAATTTTGTCCTGAAACAGAATAGTTATGTAAGAAAGTAAAAGGCAGAACAAAAATTCAAGAAAGTTTAGAATGTTTGTAGATGGTCTGTGCAAGTTAAATGAAACTCATAAAAGAGAATTTGTGAAAGAATTTACATGTGATCCAGTTAACTATGTATTTCCTTTAAAATCTTTTAACTTGTAAAAATAACCAATTGTATTACTTCTTCTGATATATTTCATGTAAATAATAGATTGCTGAATGTTATGTTAATTGTAAAAAAACCTTCATATGTAATGTTACCTATAGATCTGTAAGACAATCCATAGTATGATAACTCTGCCTTACAAGTTTTACATACTGTTAATGAATTAATTAGACCTAAAAGATTTATAACAGCATTAATTTTAGGAATTTTAGCTCTAATCTCTATAGTCACTACATTTGCGGTGACTACTACTGCCTTAGTACAAAAAATACATACGGCTCACTTTGTCAACTCTTTAAACAGTAACATTACTCTAGCCTTGATGACTCAGGCCAGCATAGATAATAAACTTGAAGCTAAATAAAATATTTTAGAAGAAGTAGTATTGGCTTTAGAACAAGATATAAAGTTCATACAACATAAACTTCAAACTAAATGTTACTCTGCCTTTCCAGCTATCTGTGTTACTCCTTTACCTTACAATCTTTCTACTCCTTGGGACAAAACAAAGGCACATTTACAAGGTGTGTGGAAGGATAATGACATTACACATGACTTACATACCCTTCAAAAGGATATCACTGCCATCAGTGAAGCCCATCTACCTGATACGTCTCTCGATGCACTGGCTCAGTCACTCTCTGACAATCTTAAATCTTTAAGTCCTTTATCCTGGGTTCAGTACATTGTGTTTATTGTCATTATTGGATGCCTGATATTCTGTGTTGTCTTACTGTTACCATGTCTCCTTCGTTGTGTCTTTTCCTCCTTAAAGGCTGTTCACCAAGACCTCTTTGAACTACGTTTCATTAACAAAAAAGGGGGAAATGCCGCACCCCCGGCATCTGGCCGTGGTGGGATGGCTCTGTCCGCGTTGTAAAGTACGTGGTTAGGCGGTCTGTGCTCCCCGGAGCGTTACCCCCAGTCCCCCTGGCTTGCAACAGCAGCGCATAAGTTGCCTAGCATGCCTTTTAGTGAACGTAGGAACTCATGAGGTGCGGCATAAAAGCCTAAAACCTGTCTAAAACCTGTTTGTCAAGTTTAAATGCCTGATTGTTTTAAGGAACTGAGGATAAACACAATGACTTACTTGTCCATAATCTCATATAACCAAAGGAGACTTAATGTCTCCAAGGGAGCATGCTCCCACCATGAATGTCAGTGAATTGAGACAATGTATTGAGAGAATGCAGAAAACGGCAAACAAAATGTTCCATCACAATATGCACACCCACCATCCACGGTGCCTCTCACAGGAAAACTTTTCTCTAACACAACATGCATTATCACCATCTGCAATAAAACTTTACTTAGAAAAACATCTTACCTCACTAATTTTCATATGTAACACAAATCAATAGAGTAGTTTAATGTTTAATAAACAATTAACTATGAATCAAAATATAGTTACTAATTAGAGTAAAAATATATAGAAGTAGTCAAGCATTATACATAAAAGAATATGTTCAACTGTTTTTAAAAAAGATCATAAGAAACTGAGAACAATTACAGAACTAAAAGAAGTTACAAGCCTTGACATTCCTAGATAAGGGGAAGCAACCAGGTGTTACTAATGAAACCACTTCCCTAGAACAAAAACCTTGAAAAAATAAACCACCTCCCTCCAAAGAACAAAACCTTGAAAACATATAATGCATGATAAACCACATATGGAGACACAAAGATAATTGGAGACACAAAGATAATTTGTAAGCATAAACAAAATAATGATTACATTGTTTTAACCCTGGAAAAAAAATGTATAAATACCAGACTTAAAAATCAATAAAGTCGCAGCTACTTTCTTCATCACCCGTGGTGTGTAGTAGTCTGTCAATTCACCCTGCGTCGACCTTTCAATCCACCTGTAACGTTCACCCTGAACACCCTCGGACTGAGGCCCAACGACTGACGATCCGCAACAGGAGGATAGGTCTGAGAATATCCTGGAGAGTTGGTTTAGTGATGGCAAAGTTCTTAACATGAGTGTCTTTAAAGCATTTATTTTTTATCATAAATGAAACTCAATTTATCTGGATACAGAATCCTGCATTCAATGTTCATTTATTTTAAGAGATTAAAGGTCAATAACCCCTCTCTTCTAGCTTGAAAAGTTTCAGCAGAAAGTTCTACAATCATTTTAACACTGTTCCAGTTATAGGTTATGCTTTTTTATGTCTGCTCACTTGCAGAATTTTCTCTTTCATATTAACTTGGGCAAGGTTGATTATAATGTGTCTGGTAGAAGCTTTATTTGGATTGAATCATGCTGGGGTTCTGAAACTGTCTGCTGTCTAAACTTTTGTATCTCTTGCCATTTGGGGGAAGTTCTTCGTGATTATCTCTTTTATTGAAACATCTATGCCTTTGAAAGCATCCTCTTTGGATTCAGGAATTCCCATAAGGTGAATATTAGTTTTCTTTGAATTGTTTCAGAGGTCTCAGAGAGTGATCCGTTTTTGCTCTTCACTTCTCTCTCTCTCTCTCTCTTTTTTTTTTTTTTTTTTTGAGCGTTTGGAAGCATAGCTTTATGTTCAATGTCAGAGATGCTTTCATCTCCCTGCTCCATCTGTTACGTATTATAATACAAATACACTTTATTCAAACTGATTCCACTGTATTTCTTAGACTTTTGAGGACTGGAAGTTCATGCCTCAATGTGTCAAAGTCTTTGTTGACTTTGTCTTTGAATTAATGGAATTCTTGAGACAACTTTTGAAGAGCTCCTTGAATTTCAATTCCAACTTTACTTTCATTTTCTTAATCTTATTTGCTATTCTAATTCTAAATTAAATTTCTGACATCTCAGTCTTATGTTTATGAATGGGATCTTCTTGTGTGTCCACCTTGTTCCTTGGGGAAGTTGATCTACTTTGATGATTCATTTTGCCAGGTTTTTTACCACTGATTCCACCCCCATGATTATATTTCACCATTTGGCTAGATGAGTAGAAAAGGTGAAATTGGGTTGAGAGCTCCTGGAGTAGTGATTAACCAGTCTTTTGGTTAGGAGCTTGGACTGGTAACTGCAGCTTTTCCTCTATAGCTTTGCAAAGAATCTGTACAGTACTATAACTTGAGACAGTGGGGACCTGCTTGATGTGTTGGGGCTAAGTGGCTCTATCTTGTTTTGTTTTGTTTTTTGGTCTATGTCTAATCTTAGTGAATCATCAACTCTTGGTTGAAGTCTCAGCTGTGGAAAAATGCCAGCAAATAAGACACCAGGCCCCCTCACAGAAAACAACTGGAAAAGGACAATCAAACCTTCCAAAACAACAAAACCAAGATACATACTTAGATGGTCCTCAGGTGATTTGCCTATGTCAATAGTTCCAAATCAATTGTGAAAATCAGTAAACAGTCTCACGTTGGAGAATTCAAAAAGTCAATAGCAACTAGATATCAGACATCTGCTAACAGGTGTATGAATGCTTCCTGTGATCTTTGAAGTTAGAAGGGCTCACCAAAAAAATGAATCCTTTGGGTTGGTCGATGTCCCTTCCCCACCGTGTACCAGTGTACAGGCAGTCACTTGTAATGACACAGGGGTATGACCCATTTTTCTCCAATGAGCAGATGTTCCAGGGATTTGTGGCTGATGAAGTCTCAAACAGATCTATGTCTCCTTGACCAGGCTACTGCACTCTGCCAGTAGATGGCAGTGGGAACTAAAACCTGATAACCTCTGGTGCTTAAAGGAAGCTAGGGATTTTCTCTCAGTTCAAGTCTGCCTCAGGTTAGTGTTGCTTCCACTTACATTCTAAAAGATTTGAAGTTACTGTCCCAGAGATATCTTCCTGTTGGCCTGGTGCTGTTTGAGTACACAGAAAATGTGTCTCAGCCCTTCCTCCCTGTTTTGTTCCACTGTGCCAATACTCCCAGGACTGGTGTCTCATGCTCTGTTGCACACTGTATTTTGGCCGGCACAGTTAGTGTGCACAAACGGAACTCAGATTTTACCCTTCCCTTTGCTGGTGCTATTCTAACAGTTGCTTGTGTTCCCACTATGCTTTCCTGGGAGTAGGTTACATTTGGTGCTCCCAAAAGCAGCAATTCTGAGTCTGTTTCACTCTGAAGGCATGCCCCTTCGATTCACTCTGATTCTATTCTCTGTCCCCACAGTACCCAGTTTGGGAAGATACCACTTCAGGCATACCCTTTGATCATGAGACCTGTGTTTCTATCCCATAATCTTTTCTGCCAGTGGCTGCCACTGGAATAGAGGCCCGGGATCCTCTGATTGTTAAGAGTGGGGTAAGTGTCTCTCCAAAATATCTCTAGGTGTGTAAGCCCTATTTTTCCCACCACTGCTGCTCTTGCACTGTACCACAGGGAACCACTTTTGCCTCTCCCATATGGCTCTCTCACTCCACAGTCCCTGTTCCACATGCATGCCACAGAACCAGCACAGATCCTAAACATCCAAAGCCTTAACTATACCTCTCTAAAAATGCCCAAAAGCCTGGACTTCATGGGGGACAGTCTTCCAGACCTTGGGGTCAGAGTGGAGTGGATGGCTGGGAGTTCATAATTGTGGGTACAGTCTATGTTCAGTTTAATGCCTGGTGAGAGAGTACTATGGCACACTCATGTGTCCTCTCTGGTGAAGGAGTTCTGGATTTTAAAGGATCTCTCTTGTGGAACAAATTAGAAAGAGATATGAACTCCACTCACTTGTTTTTATAAAGTGTACTGCAAGTCATTCTCAGGGGAGGGGATTCCCAGCTAATTGGCAATGAATTTTGAACCTATTGTTTTTTTTATTGGGGTAGCAGCTCAGCTTAGCAGGAAAAATTTTGCTCTGCAATCTTTTCTATTGGCTCAACTCCAAACCATCAGTTTATTTGAAAAACTTATGTCCTTTAACTCTCATTCTGGATCGGGGCCTCTGTGGAAAGCTGGGTCCAGGCAATCATCTTGCCTTCTATTTTGGTTTTCTCTTACCATCAGGATTTTAAGGTTCATTCCTATTGTAATATAAATGTGCACTTCATTCCTTTTGATTGTTCAAAAATATTCCATCCTGTGAATATACCATGGTATATGTATCCAATTATCTCTAAATCTCATTAGTAGTCCTGAAGCAGTTACCTTCTCATTTAATATGTTTAAAAGATTTTAATAACAATATATGTTGCTTCTGTCAAAACTATTTTCTGTGTCTGATTAGGTCACCATGTGTTTCTCTTACTGATGCTATTAATGTGGTGTGTTGTATTAGTTCATTTACCCATATTGAGATAGACTAGCAAGACTGTTAATAAATCCCACCAGTATCGAATGGGAGGTCTAGGTTGAGCACTCAACCCATTACTGGGCATCTACCCAGAAGGAAAAAAATCCTTTTATCATAAGGACACTTGTAATAGACTGTTTATTGCAGCTCAATTTACAATCGCCAAAATGTGGAAACAGCCTAAACGCGCACCAACCCAGGAATGGATTAACGAGCTGTGGTATATGTATACCATGGAATACTATTCAGCCATTAAAAAAAATTTAGACTTTACATCCTTCGTATTAACCTGGATGGAAGTGGAAGACATTATTCTTAGTAAAGCATCACAAGAATGGAGAAGCATGAATCCTATGTACTCAATTTTGATATGAGGACAATTAATGACAATTAAGGTTATGGGGGGGAAGCAGAAAGAGGGAAGGAGGGAGGGGGGTGGGGCCTTAGTGTGTGTCACACTTTATGGGGGCAAGACATGATTGCAAGAGAGACTTTAGCTAACAATTGCAATCAGTGTAACTGGCTTATTGTACCCTCAATGAATCTCCAACCATAAAAAAAAAGAAAAATAAATAAATAAATAAATCCCACCAGGGATACATGTATTAAAAAATTTGTATGCTATCAGACTTTTTCTGCAACTATACAGTATATCTCTTATAGATTTGACACTGCATTTTCCCCCTTTGTCCCAGAAAAATACCTTGGTTTGGTGGTGTCTGTGACTCAGTGGGCAGGAAACCTGCCCCACATAACCTTTGGTGCTTAAAGGAAGCTGGGGATTTTCACTTAGTTCAAGCCTACCCCAGATTAGTGTTGTTTCCACTTATATTCTCTCCACTTATCTTTGACCAGATGCCTGTTAAATGTGGCAGGTTCAAACCTGATCCTAGCCAAATTACAACAAGAATATAGCCAAGTATTGTGGCAGGCTAGTCTCAGCTACTTGAGAGTCTGAATCAAGAGTATCACCTAAGCCCATGAGTTTTAGGTTTCTATGATCTGTGTTATCCCATAGCACTCAAACAAATGTGATGCAATGAGAATATGTCTCTACAAAAAAATAATGAATTGATACCATGATAGATCAAAGGAATGCAAGGAACTTGTCTGAAATGATCCACCAGACTATCCTTCTCAGTAGCAGATAGTACAGGGCCAGGACAACACTGCTGTGGAAACTTTGCATTCATTTCCTGGACCAGTTTGGTTTCAGTATGTTACTCAGACTGGTCTAAAACCCCTTACATAACAGGGAACTTTCTGCCTCAGCCTCTGAAATTGCCTGAATAATAGGTCTGACCTATGAAACTCATGTGTTTGTGTTTTGGTGAAGGTTTTCATTTACTTCCCTCACAGATAACAGACCAATAATTAAAAAACAAACAAACAAGAAAAAAAAACTCATTCTATACAGTTATAATTCACACTCTACACAATTCACCTATTTTAAGTATAGAGGTTAAGACTACACATTCACAAACTTGTATTGTTTCTTTCTTTGTTACTACAGAAAATGTGTCCAGTAGTATACTTCATATGTGCAGTTATTTATAGTGATCAAGGTAATTATCATGGTTTCCCTGAAGCTGTAAAAGAGAGAGAGGAAAGAAAGTGAGGAAGCAATGAAAAAAATTGAGAGAGCAAGCAGATGAGAGAAAGATATTTGGAGGAATGAAGGATAAAGTGAGGGAGGAGAAGAGGGAGAAAGGGAGGTAAACAAAGAAAGAGAAAATAACTAAACTTGGCAGTTCACATCTATAATCTTAGATCTCTAGCAGTATGAGATGAGTAGAATTCTTGAAAAGGGGTGATGAGAAGGGACTGAGCAAGTGACAGATCCTGTCTTTAGTATTAAACAAAAAATTATCTAGACATTGCTATAGACGTCTACCATCCTAATCACATGGGAGTCTCAGGCAGGGGAATTACCTCAATTATGCATTTTGAGGTTGTTATGATCTAGGCTAAGGACATGACAGACGAGACTGGGCCACATACGGAAACCATATCTCAAAAATCTCCATACACACACTCATGTACAACAAACCTTTTCATCATCTAAAAAGATGAAAATTATCTTCATGGTTTCAGATAATTAGACATGTTTAAGACCTGTGAAACTATGACCATATTGATAGTGTATTGAGTCATAAGAAATCTGTGAGCTTCTCTAAAATGAAAGTTTTGGGGTAGCTGTCAAACAGGTACTTGTAATATCATCCCATGGAAGATGTCTGTGGAAAAATGAGTAGGACATGCGTGCCACATAATGAAGGTACAGGTTTCAAATCTGGCCAAGGCAAAACTGCAAAAAATAAAGCCTGGAATTCTGGCAGGAACCTGTAATTTCAGCTGCAAGTTGCTGTGAGTTGTTACATCATGGCACATTACAAAGGGTGAACTCTTGAGGCTCTGTCTCAAAAAAAAAAAATAGTGTCCTATTTAAGTTATTCTATGCAGTTTTGTAATCTGTAATGCAGCTTGATTCACAATGTTCTCCAAAATCTCAATTGTTGTTTCAGCCTAGTGCCGGGGATCTGAACCGCGAATAGAATCAATAAGGCACAAATGGGATATCACTTCTCTGTCTTTGAATGAAGTGCTAAGTAGTGTCCTGTTTCAAACACTTGAGGGACAGCAGCTGAAGTAAGCAGCAAAGGCTAATTAGTATCTTTGACCAGATGCCTTTATCCCAGGACATTAAATGATGAATTCACAACATGGTCACCGTGGATGACATTACAATGTGTGTTGTAATGGGTTACAGTTTTCAAAGTTAAACTTATTCTTCTTTGTATGTGTAGTGGTTCTCCAGGTATCATGCTGGGTCTAAAATTTTACAAAATAGTGGCATTCTTTTCTCTGAATGGAATTCCTGCTTCCTAATTTTTTATGTGTGTGTGTCTGTGGTCAAGTGATTCAACAATCCATAGTTTCTTTTTCAATTCATGGATTTCTAAGCAACTGGAAGTGTGTGGTTTACAACTAGTGCTTCCCTTGGATGTTATAAAGCATGAACCCAAGAACAAGAATCAGACAGAGATTTCTCAGACCTAATAGGTACATCAAAGAATTCTAAGTTCTACTTTTTGTGAGTTTTTAATTATTTTACTAAAATAGGCTTCTTTTGGATGGTAAGGGTCTCAGCAACCTCCTCTATCAAAATCTAGTTAGAAAATGTGTCCAGTAGTATACTTCATATGTGCAGTTATTTATAGTGATCAAGGTAATTAGCAGCCTATATTGGAAGTTCAAATATTCCTGACCTCCATGTCAGGTGTGTTTAAACTTTTGGCTTCTTGGCCACATAGGAAGTAGAATAGTTATGTTGGGCTACACATTTAGTACACAAACATTAACGAAATCAGATAAGCAAAAAAGCGATGCATACATAATGGTCGCAATATCTTCCACCATGCATATGCCAAACAGTCCTGACCTAATCATCGGGGCCTACAGACTGGAAACTCATCAAAGCCCCAGACGTGGTCATTTCTTAAGTAGAGCTCAATGATTATTGGCAAGAATGACTATAATGTTTGGGTGTTCTTGGAGGCCAAGGTGACCTGATCCCCTGAGCTCAGGGGTTGGAGATAAGGCTGAGCAACAAAAAACACCCTCTTCTGTCCAGTTCTTACTGAAATAGAAAAGGTAGCTAAGCCTTGTTTATGTAGTTACAGCTATTCCAGAGGCTGAGGAAAGAGGTTCACATCAATCAAAGAGTTGAATCTCACTGTGTACCAGGCTGAGGCCACAACACTTTAGACTGGGCAATAAAGTGAGATTCTGTCTCATGAAAAATAATACATGATAGAAATAAAGAAAGAAAATTTGCTAGGCATATTTTCCAAGACCAAATCTAGGGAGAGAAATCAGTAGGCACATGGAATAGGGGACTACATAAAGGAGGATATTTATTGTGGCTTCTATTGGGAGGATCAATGAGTTGAGACTTGAGGGTTTGGAAATGGTTTGTTACAATATTGCCAGTTGATTTCATGAGAAGGGTACTTTCAGAGATGTCTGGTCCATGGTATCTGAATGACTGGGGCAAGGAAATATTGCCATTTTAAGAATCCCAAGAGAAGCTTTCCACAAGAACACAGTGAGAAGTTAACGGTCTACAACCCAGAAAATGGCCATCAACAAAACACAACCTTGCCAGCACACTAATCATAGAGGTCCCAGCCTTCAGAAATTTGTCAACCTTTATACAAAATACAAAAATAGACCCTCCCACTTCTGGAAGAGCTGCACCAGGAACCATGATCGGCACCCTTCTGGACCTTTGGAAGAGCTGCCATGGACCATTATTGGCACCCTCCCACAACAGGAAGAGCTGTACAGGGACATGAGATTGGCACTCTCCACCATCTGGAAGAGCTATCCCAGGACCCACGACCGGCACCCTTCCGGACCTTCAGAAGAGCTTCGCTGGACAAGTGATCAGCACCCTCCCACCACAGGAAGAGCTGCGCTGGACCTGCAATTTGCACCCTCACACCTCCAGAAGTGCTATGCCGGGACCCATGATTAAACCCTCCCAGACCCTAGTAAGATCTGTGCCTTGACCCAAAATCGACACCCTTTCGAACCTCCAGAAGAGATGTGGCTGCACAAACCCCTGTAAGAGCTGTGCTGGGACCCACTAACCCACACACTGGTCCTCCCCACATACTGACCAGGAACTCCAGGAACCACGCAACTACATGTCTTTCCTCCTATATCCTCCCTGCCTCTACACCACCTGCTCATCTGGCCACAGACTCTCATAGCCCTATGCCCTAGAGAGCCCTCCCTGACTCTGCATGAATCCCTTCTCCTGGCCAGAGACTGCTGGAGACTTTGGTCCTCTGTGTAAAAGTCACTGTGTGCAAGGCACTCAAAGAACCATGTGCACCACCCCCTGCCCTGTTGCTGTATCCAGGGGTGTCACCTGCCACAGCTGCTCCCACAACCAGTACTCCCTGACTGGGTCAGCCCCAGAGAAATTACACAGGGTCACTTCCTACAAAAATTCAGCAACAAAAGAGTGATCCTGTTGGGGTCTAATCTTGGAGAGACACCTCCCCAACTGTAAGAATGAATGGCCAGAGGCAACAGTGAAAAACAATCATGAGGCAAAATAAACAGAAAAACTCTGAAAATATGAATAATCAGAGTAGATCAACTCCAACAAGGATCAATGGGGCAGACACAACACAAGATCCCATGCAAAAACAAATAGCTTAGATGTCAAAAATTGAATTCAGAATGTGTATCGCAAATAAGATTGTAATAGAATTCCAAGCATTAACCCAAAAGATGTCTCAAGAATTAAAAGAATTCAAAGACCAAATGACCAAACATTTTTACAGATTGAGACAAGAAGTTGCAGCCCTCAAATATCTGAGAAACACAATTGAATCCCTCAGTAACAGAATGGAGCAAGCAGAAGTAAAGATTTCTGACATCGAAGTCAAAGCTTTCAAACACTCCCAAACTCTCAAAGAGAAAGAGAAATGGAGGGCAAAACCAGATCACTCTCTCAGAGAGCTCTGGAATAATTTGAAGAAAACCTATACACATCTTATAGGGATCCTGGAAAGCGACTAAGTGGCTTCACAAGGCACAGAGTCTCTCCTCTATGAGATTATGAAAAAGAACTTTACAGACATGCCAAGAGATTATGAAATTCAGATAGCTGACAGTTTCAGAACTCCAGCATGACTCAACTCAAACAAGACATCCTTCAGACACATCATAATCAATTTCACTAAAGTTAATATGAAGGAGAAAATTCTGAAAGCAGCCAGACAAAAGAAAACCATTACCTACAAGGGGAAGAATATTAGAATATTGCAAATCTCTGCTGACAGGTTTCAAGCTAGAAGAGGATGGTTACTGACTTTAATCTCCTAAAACAAAATAACTTTCAACCCAGGATTCTTTAGCCAGTTAAACTGAGTTTAATTTATGATGGAGAAATTAAATACTTTAATGACATTCACACATTGAAGAAAATTGCTACAACTAAACAAGCTCTCCACCATATTCTCAGTCTGATCTTCCATTAAGACCAGCATAATCCTCCACCACAAAATAAATGTGTCCCGAAAATTTTGATCAAATTCCAACTTCCACAGTCACAAAAGGATTAAAAATGTCCACAAGACTCTTGAAAGGCTTATCAATATTTTCAATTAATGTGAATGGTTTAAATTGTCCTCTGAAGAGGTACAGATTGTCTGACTGAATACAAAAACTCAAGCCAGATATCTGCTGCATACAGGAATCTCATCTTACATTAAAAGATAAATAAAGACTTAGGAGAAGGGATGGTCATCTATACTCCAGGCAAATGGAAAGAAGAAAAAGCAGGCGTTGAAATTCTAGTCGCAGATACAATGCACTTTAAACTAACTGAAATAAGGAAGGAAAAGAATGGACACTTCATATTTGTTTAAGGTAATACTCAATATGATGATATTTTAATTATTAATATTTATGCACCCAACCAGAACACACCTGAATTTATAAGAGAAACTCTAACAGAGATGAGCAACTTGACTTCACTGAGTTCCATAGTAGTTGGAGGTTTCAAAACCCCTTTAGCAGTGCTTGATAGATACTCCAAAAAAAAAAAAAAAAAAAAAAGCTAAGCAAAGAAATCTTAGATGTAAACATAACAATTCAACATCTGGACTTAACAGACATCTACAGAACATTTCTTTCCAACAAAACTGAATACACATAGTTCTCATCATCCCATGAAACTTACTCCAAAATCAACCACATCCTAGGCAACAGATCTAACCTCAGCAAATTAAAACAAAAAAAAAATAGAAATTATTCCTTGCATCTTCTCAGACCATCATGGAATAAAAGTTGAACTCAATAACAACAGGAATCTGCATACCCATTTAAGAACATAAAAGCTAAATAACCGTATGCTGAAGAATAGATGGTTATAGATGAGATTAAGAAAGAAATCACCAAATATTTGGAAAGAAAAAACAAAGAAGACACAAATTATCAGAACCTCTGGGATACTGGAAAATGCAATTCTAAGAGGGAAATTTATAGCACTGCAAGCCCTTCCTACAGAAAATGGAAAAAGAGGAAGTTAATAACTTAATGGGACACTCAAGCAACTGGAAAAAAAAGAACATTCCTACCCAAAACCCAGCAGAAAAAAAGGAATAACCAAAATCAGAGCAGAATGAAACAAAATTGAAAAAAAATTATACAACAGATCAATAAATCCAAAAGTTGGTTTTAGAAAAAGGTCAATAAAATAGATAAACCTTTGGCCAAACTAAAAGGAAAAATAAGAGTAAAATCTCTAATTTCCTCAATCAGAAATGGTAAAGATGAAATAACAACAAACCCCACACAAATTCAAAAAATTCTTGACAAATATTACAAGAAACTTTACTAACAGAAATATGAAAATCTGTAAGAAATAAACTAATAGTCGGATGTATGCAACTAACCAAGACCTTGCCAGAAGAAAGCGGAAATTTTGAACAGGTCTATGTCAACTTCTGAAATAGCATCAACTATACAACATCTTCCTAAAAAGAAAATCCCAGGAACACACAGCTTTATGTCAGAATTCTACCAAACCTTTAAAAAAGATCTAGTACCTATATTCCAAAATATAGAAAAAGAAGTAATACTATCCAACACAGTCTATGAAGCAAACATCACCTTCATCCCTAAACCAGCAAAAGATTCAACAAGAAAAGAAAATTATAGACCAATATCACTAATGAGTATTGATGCAAAAATACTAATAAGATTCTAACAAACAGAATCCAACAACCCGTCAAAAAAATTATACACCATGACCAAGTGGGATTTATCCCAGGCTCTCAAGGCTGGTTCAATATATTTAAAACTATAAATGTAATTCAGCATACAAAAAATCTAAAAAATAAAGAAAATATGATTTTCTCAATTGATGCAGAAAAAGCTTTTGATAATATCCATCGTCCCTTCATGATCAGAATACTTATGAAAATTGACATAGACGGGACATTTCTTAAACTAACAGAGACCATCTACAGCAAATCCACAGCAAATTTCATATTGAATTAAGTTGAAATCATTTCCACTTAGATCAGGAATGAATCAAGGTTGCCCATTGTTACCATTGCTCTTTAACATTGTAATATAAGTTTTAGCCACTGCAATTAGGGACGAAAAGGCAATCAAGGGTATCCACATAGGGTCAGAAGAGATCAAACTTTCACTCTTCGCAGACGACATGATCATATATCTGTTAAACACGAGGTATTGTACTACAAAACTTTTAGGAGTGATCAAGGAATAAAGCATTGTCTCAGGATACAAAATCAACACCCATAAATTTGTAGCATTTATAAATATCAACTATAGCCAAGACAAAAAAAATAGTCAGGAACTCTAATCCTTTCATAGTAGTGCCAAAGCAGATGAAATATTTGGGATTTTATCTAACAAAAGATGTGAAAGATTTTTATAAAGAAAACTATGAAATGTTTAAAAAAGAAATAGCCGAAGATGTTAACAATTGGAAAAACACACAATATTCATGACTGGGAAGAATTAACATTGTTAAAATATCTATACTACCCAAAGCAATATATGATTGTAATGTAATTCCTATTGAAGCTCCATTGTCATATTTTAAAGATCTTGAAAAAACAATACTTTATTTTATATGGAATCAGAAAAAAACTCAAATAGCCAAAACATGACTCAAAAATAAAAACAAAGCAGGAGGAATGACACTACCAGACCTGAGACTGTACTATATATCAATAGTGATCAAAACAGCACGGTACTGGCACAAAAACAGAGAAGTAGATGTCTGGAACAGAATAGAGAACCAAGAGATGAATCCAGCTACATATCATTATTTGATCTTTAATAAGCCATTTAAAAATATTCAGTGGGGAAAAGTTCCCTATTTAACAAATGGTGCTGGGTGAACTGGCTGGTGATGTGTAAAAGACTGCCCCGGCCAAACTGCAACAAAATATAGCCAGGTGTTGTGGTGGGTGCCTGTAGTCCCAGCTACTCGGGAGGCTGAGGCAAAAGAATCGCTTAAGCCCAGGAGCTGGATGTTGCTGTGAGCTGTGTGATGCCACGGCACTCTACCAAGGGCCATAAAGTGAGACTCTGTCTCTACAAAAAAAAAAAAAAATAAATAAATAAATAAAAAAGACTGAAACTGGACCCACAACTTTCACCATTATGTAAGATACACTCTCACTGGATAAAAGTTTAAACTTAAGACATGAAACTATAAAAATACTTGAGGAAAGTGCATGAAAAACTCTTGAAGGAATCAGCCTGAGTGAATATTTTATGAGAAGGACTTCCCAGGCAATTGAAGCCATATCAAAAATATATTACTGGGACATGATAAAATTGAAAAGATTCTGCACAACCAAGAACATAGTAAGTAAAGCAAGCAGACAGCCCTCAGAATGGGAGAAAATATTTGCAGGTTATACCTCTGATAAAAGTTTAATACCCAGAATCCACAGAGAACTCAAACGTATTAGCAAAAAAAGGACAAGTGATTCCACCTGAGGATGGGCAAAAGACTTGAAGACAAACTTTCCTAAGAAGACAGACACATGATCTACAGACACATAAACAAAAAAAGCTTATCATCCTTAATCATCAGAGAAATGCACCTAAACCCAGTAAGAGTAGCCCACATTAAAAAAAAAAAAAAAAATCCCAAATCCAGAGATTTTGGTGTTCATGCGGAGAAAAGGGCACACTTCTACACTGCTGGTGGGAATGCACATTAATACGTTTCTTTTGAAATTATGTTTGGAGAATACTTAGAGACCTAAAAATAGACCTGCCATTCAATCCTATAATTAATTAATTAGTTATATACCCAGAAGAACAAAAATCACAACATAACAAAGACATCACTACCAGAATGTTTATTGCAGCCCAATTCATAATTGCTAAGTCATGGAAAAAGCCCAAGTGCCCATCGACACAAGCATGGACTAGCAAATTATGGTACATGTATACCACATAATATTATGCAGCCTTAAAGAAAGATGGAGACTTTACCTCTTTCATGTTTACATGGATGGAGCTGGAACATATTCTTCTTAGCAAAGTATCTTAGGAATGTAAGAAAAAGCATCCAATGTACTCAGCCCTACTATGAAGCTAATTTTTAGCTTTCATATGAAGGCTATAACCTAAATTTAGCTCAAGAATATGGAGAAAGGGCCAGGGAGGGGAAGTAAGGTGGGAAGTCAGGTGGAGGGAGGGTAACGGGTGGAGCCACACCTCTGGTGTATCTTAGTATGGGTGCAGGAGAAACCTACTTAATGCAAAATACAAATGTCTACATACAATAACTAAGAAAGTGCCATAAAGGCTACTTTGAACAGTTTTATGAGAATATTTCAGATTGTGTATGAAACCAGCACAGTGTACCCTTGCACAAATCTACACAGCTATAATTCAACAATAAAAAAGAATAAAGAAGTAGATAAATAAATAAATAAATAAATAAATAAATAAATAAAAATAAACTAAAAAGAATCCCAAGAATAAATTTAGGGAGTACTCTGGATTTTGTAGTTTGCTTCTGAAATACCTTATTAGAGTCAATAATTCACGGTAAGGGAAGCTTTTCGTGACTACAAGGATTTAGAATATTAAAGGGTCACGGGGACATAAAATCAAAATTGCTGACTAATACGTTTTAAGAATATAATTTTCCTATGAGAGAATAATTTCTCTAGTTGACATCTAAAATAGTTGTAAATTTTCAAAACTACAAATGTGGGGAAAAGTAAAATTGAGGGATAAATCTCCAACCGATGGTTTTATCCATTTATATATTGAGACAGAGTCTCATTTCGTTGTGCTTGGTAGAGTGCCCTGGTATCATAACTCACAGCAATCTTCACGTGTTGTTAAGAAATGAACTTTTTCCGTCAGCTGGGACTCACATTGCTTGTTAAACATCCAGCCATTTATTATGCTTCAGAGATGGGTATCTCACTACTCTTCAGGCTGGTCACCAATTCAGGTCAGTCAATCTAACTGACTTGTCGAAAGGGCCAAGATGACAGGTGTGAAGCACCACCAATGGCCACAAATCATGGTTTGAAAAATATCCCTACTTCAAGGTCTGAAGTATTTGATCACACATGGACTCCCAGCAGTCTGGGAGGCAGTAGCATGTGGTCCAAATTAACTGGCACTGTGAGGGGAAACCTGGACTCACAAATAAGGTCATATTTTAAGCACAGCTAAATGACTTTAACGATGCATTATTACAATATTTGTTTGCTCTGGGAGGCAAAGGTATGCTGATGCTCTGTGCTCAGGGTTTGGAGGCAAGGCGGAGCATCAGCAAGATAAACTCATCCCCAATCCCACACCCAGTCTGTAGTAAAATAGAAGAGGTTGTCAAGGTTTGTGAACCTTTACTTCATTTCCAGCTACTCCGGAGGCCACGACAGAAGAATTCCTTCAACCCAAGGGTTGGATGTTGCTTTGTGATAAACTGATGACATGACACTCCAGCCTGGGCTACATAGTGAGAGTCCGTCTCATTAAAATCAACGAAAGAAAGAAAGAAAAAAGAAGAAAGGAAGAAAAATACAATGTAATAAATTCAGAAAGAAAATTTGGTAGGCACAGTGTTCAAAAGCTGAAGTATGAGAAGAAGTCAGTAAGTAGATGGAATATGGGACTACATGAGGAGATTTATTGTGGCCACAGGGGCCAAACAATTTGTCAGGATAGGTGGGTTTGTGATTTGTTCTTTAGGACATTGCCTTTCTAATCGGCAGGTGTTCTTCAGAGATGTCTGGTTCCACGGTTCAGACTGATTTGGGCAAGAACATATTGGCCTATATTGAAATTCAATATTGAAGGAGAGTAATCTCTGGAGCTTTTACTGTGCATGTTAAAAGCCTTATTTGAGTCAAGAATTCATTCTGTGTGGAGTTTCCAGTGACTACAAGAATGTAGAATATCAAAGGGTCAGAGTTATGCAAAATTCAAAGAGTTGATTAATAGCAGTTGTAGGAAAACAATTTTCCTATTAGATAATAATTACTCTAGTTTACATGTAATCTAGGGGAAAATTTTCGACTCTAGATTTGTGGTCAAAAGAAAAATGAGGAGTAAGTTTTCTAACAGTGTTATTCTCCCTTTACATTTTGAGACAAAGTCTCATTTTCTTGTGCTCAGGACAGTGCCCTGGTATTATATCTCACAGCAAACTTCAAGTGTTGTCATCAAGCGAACCTATTCCCTCAGCTGAGAATCTAGATGCCTGCATAACATCCAGCTGTTTATTTTTTAGAGATTGGGATCTCACTAGTTCTCAGACTGGTCTCCAATTCAGAAATTAAGATGATCCAACTTTCAGGGTCTCCCAAAGTGCCAAGATGACAGGCATGAAGCACCACCCATGGAAGCCAAAGCCAGTTTGAAAAATATTCCAAATTCAAGGTGTTGAGTGGTGGCTTACACCTGTAATGCTACCACTGTTGGTGGCAAAGTGGGTGTTCCAAAGTAACTGAGCACTGTGGAGGAGAACATGGACACCCCTGTGTTCAGGAGGCTGAGGAAATAGTACCTGTTGACCCAGGAGTTTGAGAATGAAGCAGGCTATGATAATTTCAGAACACTCTACCCAATGGGAGATTATAAGATGCTGTCTCAAAGAAAAAAAAATGGGTATAGATGGTTCATTTCTTAAACTGAAAAAGAAAATGGCAACTTTAGTAGGATGGAGCAATATGCCTTCAATGTCAATTCATGGTAAACTGTGAGTGAGCAAGGAGATAGATTTGACTGTGTCTCAAGTTCTCTCATCTCCTGGGTACTTCTTATGCTCTGCACCTTTTGAGCCCCTCAAGTTTTGGAGAACATCGTCAAGTAGTTCCATTGAAATATGTAGGGCACCATTTGAAAACTATACAATTCTGTTTTTCTTGGTATAGTCAAACAATTGTACAGCTATCATCACAATCTAATCCTAAAATACAATTGGCCTTGCTTGCCTTGTTTTCTTCTGAGTTCAGTCATGCTCTGTATGGACTTTTGTAAGTGGCCTTCTTTCCTTATCAGAATCACTTTGAGGTTTATTTTTATTGTGACATAAATGTAAAAGTTCATTTCTTTTGATTGTTAAAAAATGTTCCAATATGTGAATATAGCACACTATATGTATCCATTCATCTGTCAAGCCCATTAGTAGTTCTGAAGACATTCCCGTCTTCTCTAAGCTTTTGTTGTTGTTGCTACTGCATTTTGGCTGGGGGCCTGCTATGAACCCGCCACCCTCAGTACATGGGGTGGGAGCTCTATTTGTTGAGCAACAGAAGCTTCCCCTTATCTAATATTTTAAAAATATTTTATTAACAAATATGTTGCCTATGTCAAAAGCCTAGTTTCTGTCTATTGAGCCAAATGTGTAATTTCCCTTATTAATTCTATTAATGTAGTGTGTCACATTACTTCATTTTCCCATATTGAACTGGACTGGCAATCTGGTATTAAATTCCATTTGGCATGCGTATATAAAATATTTTGTATGCTACCAGAATTTTCTTGCACCTATATAGTATCTCTCTTACAGATTGGGTAATGTCTTTCTCCCTATGCTCTAGAAAAATGCTTTGTTACCTTCATAAAGGAAAGAAATGGAAGCTGGTAAGGTCAAGGGATCCTCCTGACTTTGATTCTCAGCATATGTGAGGGGAAAAAAGAAAGAAAAAAAGTTGCTAGGCACATTTTCCAAGATCTGAGGTATAGGTAGATGTAAGTAGGTAGATGGAATATGTAACTACAGAAAGGCAGAGATTTATTGTGGTCCCAGGTTGAGGAGGACAAAGATTCCAGAAAGAATCTGTACGTATTTCTTTGATCAGTTTATTTTTTTCTTTTTTTCCCTTTCTTAATTCTTTTTTCTTTTTCTTTTTTTTGGAGATTAATAGTCTGATTTTATCACTCTTGGGAGAGTTCTGTGGCATCACACAACTTACAAAAAGCTTCAAATCCTAGACTTAGGTGATTCTCTTGCCTTTGTCTCTCAAGTAGCTGGAACTACAAATGCTTGCCACAAAGCCTTGCTATTTTTGTTGTTGTGGATTTTGTAATTTTGCCAGGGTCACATTTGAACCAACAACCCTTGGTATATAGGGCAGGTGCCATATCCACTGAGCCGCAGTCTGTGCCCTTTGCTTGTTTTTTTTTCTTTTTTTTTTTTTTATTGGAGGATCAATTCAACACTGCCAAAGTGTTATTAAAATCTCCAACTATTATGGTGCTGGAGGAAATCAAGTTGCTAAGGACTGTTTGATTCTCTTTCATAAATTGAGGCACATTCTGATTGGCAGCATAAATGTTAATAATTGAAATCTCATCCTGTTGAGTGTTACCCATTACAAATATGACATGTCTATATTTATCTTTCTTTCCTTTGTATGTTTAAAACATATGGTATCTGTGAATAAAATTCCAACACCTGTATTTTTTTTCTAATTGTCATATGCCTGAATTATGGAGGACCAGCCCTTCAACCTGAGTCTTTCTTTATCTTATAAGGTTAAATGAGATTCTTGCAAGCATCTTATATCTGGCCTGAGTTTTTGTATTCAGTTAGGCAATCTGTGTCTCTTCAAAGGACAATTTAAACCTTTCACATTAATTGAGAATATTGACAATCCTGGTAGTATTTGGGGTTTTGATTTTTTCAAAATTTCAGTGGACATTTTTCATCTTTTTTGCCAGCATAGAAGTTGAAATTTGATCAAAAGTTTCTGAGTGAGTTTACTTTAGTTTTAGAGGATTGTGCTGGTCATTATGGAGAATCGGTCTGAAAATATTCTGGAGATCTGGTTTAGTTATGAGAAATTTTTTCAACATGTGAATGTCATTAAAGTATTTAATTTGTCTATCATAAATGATACTCAGTTTCGCTGGATACCAGATCCTGAGTTGAAAGTTAATTTGTTTTAGAAAGTTGAAGTTCAATGACAACCCTCTTCTACCTTGAAATTTTTCCTCAGAGATATCTGCATCCATTCTAATATTATTCCCCTTAGAGATCATAATTTTATACCTGTGTATGATTTCCAATTTTTTTTCTTCATATTAACTTTGGAGAGGTTAATTTGTCTGAGTGATGCTTTACTTTCCTGAGTCAAGCTGGGTTTCTTCAATTGTCTGCTATCTGGATTTCCGACATTCTTCTCAAGTTTGGGAAGCTTTTCTTGATTATCTGTTGAAGTAGAGATTCTTCGCCTTTCCAAGTAACCTTTTTGGCTTCAAGAATTCAAAGTGAATATTAATTTTTCTCATAATATTTCAGTGCTCTCCGAGGGAATGGCCCGTTTCTGATCTCTATTCCTCTTCGTTTTATCATTTGAGAGCATTCAAAAGCTTTGTCGTCAATGGCAGATATTTTTTCTTTAGCCTGCTTCATTTGGTTAACTGAAAGATCTTACTGTATTTCCTAGACCTTTGTGAAATGCAAGTTTTTGCATCAGTGTGTCAAAATCTATAGTAATTTCGTTTTTGAATTCATTGATTTATGGATACAATTTTTGAAGTGCTCCTTAAATTTCTACTTCCAAATTCACCTCCATTCTGTTAATCTTATTTGCCATCCAAATTCTGAATTTCATTTCTAACTTATCAGCCATTTGCTTATGAATGGGATCTTCGGATGTGTCCACCTTGTTGTTCCTTGTGTGAGTTGATCTACTCTGATGATTCATGCTGCTGGAGTTTTCCACTGATTCTGCTCCATGATTATTTTTCACTATTTAGCTACGTGAGCAGATAAGGTGAATTGGTTTGGGGACTCCTGAAGTAGTGATTAACCATTCCTTCGTCCAAGAGCTGGGACTGGTGCCTGCAGCTTTTCAAAGGATTTGTACAGTAAGGATCTGTACAGTACTACAGCCTGAGAACATGAGTAACTGCTTGGTGTGTTGAGGCTAAGTGGCACTTTCCTGTTTTCATCTGGTCTCCATCCAATCCTATTAAATCAGCAACTTTTGATTTAAGTCTCAGCTTTGGAGAAATACCAGCAAATAAGAGGGCCCGCCCCCCACGTGCAACAACTGGAAAGGAAAATCATACCTTTCCACAAAACAAAACCAGGGTTCAATGTTTGAAAGTCCTAAACTGATTGGTCCATTTCAAGAGTTTCAAATCAATTGTCACATTCAGCAAACCATCTCAAGTTGGAGAGTTCAAAAGGTCAATAGCAACTAGACAGCAGACATATGCTGACTACAATAAGAATTGTTCCAGATATCTGTGGAGTTATAAGGACCCACCCTCCAAATGAATTATTCCAGGAAGATTGATGCCTCCTTCTCCACTGTGAACCTCTTTCACAGTCACTAGTAATACCGAAGGGTTGTGATCCACTTCCCTACAAGAAGAAGATGCTCCAGGGGTTTGTGACTGCCTGAGTCACAGGGAAATCTATTTCTCCGTGGCCAGGCCACCACACTCTGCCACCAGCTGGCAAGGGGAAGTAAAGCCTGAAAATCTAGGATGCTTAATGGAAGCTGGGGTGTTTCACTCAGTTCCATGTCCGCTCCAGGGTGATGGTGTTGCCACTTATATTCTCACAGAATTGCTATTTCTTTCTCAGCAACATTCACCTTATTAACAGGCCATGTTTCAGTTCAATAAAACTGACCAAGCCCCACCCTATTGCCAATCACAATGCCTGGTGCTGATATCACACCTCCTTTTTCTCTACTATACTCCCCTGGGAACCGGTTGCATTCTGAGATCACAAAAGCAGCAATTTTGAGTCAGCTCTTCCCTGGAAGCATGGTGCCTCTATGCATGCTGATTCTATTATCCATCCCCACCACATCCCACCCAGACAGGTACTGCCTCAGGCTTACCCTTTGCTAACAAGGCCTGTGTTTCAATCTCAGATCTGTTCTGCAGTGGATGCCAATGGAGTAGAAGCCTGGCTTCCTCTTTTGCTAAGAGAGGAAAGAAGTGTGTCTCCAAAATATCCCCAGGGGTATGAGCCCTGTTTCTCCCACAACTGCTGCTGCTGAACTGTGCTACAGGAAACCTCCTCTGCCTCTCTTGTGTGGTTTCCTTGCTCCAATGTCCCCACTCCACACCTGTGCCAAAGAACCAACACAGACATTGAACAGCCCAAGACCCATCCACACCTCTTGAAAAAATGCCCCAAATCCTGGACTCCACAGGGGAAAGGCTTCCAGACATTGGAGTGAGTGTCGAGGAGATTGCTGGAAGTACACAATTGCAGGTACAGTCTATCTTCAGTTTTATGCCTGGTGAGAGAGCACCATGACACACTCGTATGTCCTCTCTGTGGAAAGAGTTCTGGTTTTTAGAGGTTCATTCTCATGTAATAATATAGGAAAAGATCTGAACTTCACTCGCTTGTAGTTCTAGAAAGTATACAGTGACTTCTTTTCATAGGGGAGGCGCCACCCATGAACTTAGAATAGATTTTGTACCTATTCCTTATATCCTAAGGGTTGCAGTTTACCTCAGCACTGGAGATGTGTGCTCCTCAGCATTGTCATTTAGCTCAGCTCTAAACCATCAGCTTACTTGATAAACTTCTGTCATTTAATTCTTTTTCTGGAGAAAAGGCTCTATGAAAAGCTAGCTCAAGGAAGCCATCTTGCCTCCTCACCTCATTTTCCCTTACCATAATGATTTTAAGGTTCATTCTTATTGTGAAAATAATATGCACTTCATCTTTTTTTGATTGTCGAAAAACATTCCATCGTGTGAACCTAGCACTTTACATGTATCCAAACATCTGTAAATTCCATTAGTAGTAATGAAGACATTCCCTTCTCATCTAAGATTTTAAAAAGATTTTATCAACAAGATACGTTTCTTCTGTCAAAACCCTTTTCTGTGACTGATAATGTCACCATGTTTTTTTTTTTTTTTTTTTTTTTTGTAGAGACAGTGTTTCACTTTATTGCCCTCGGTAGAGTGCTGTGGCCTCACACAGCTCACAGCAACCTCCAACTCCTGGACTTAAGCTATTCTCTTGCCTCAGCCTTATGATTTAATTAATGTAGTGTGTGGTATTAGTTGATTTACCTATGTTGAGATCAACTAGCAAGCCTGCTAATAAAATCCATTAGGGACATGTATAAAATATTTTGTATGTTACTGAACTTTTCCTTCACCTATACTATATAGATATATTTGGCTCTGTTTCCCCCTTTACCTCAGAAAAAAAAGCATTGGTTAGGCAGAACCTGTGGATCAATGGGTAGGGAGATGGACCCATATACCAAGGATGGCATGTTCATGTGCAATCTTGACCAAAGTGCAACAAAAATATAGCTTAGCATTCTGACAGGTGCCTATTGTTTCAGAGTCTTAACCAAGAGAATATACTATTTGAGAGTCTGAAGCAAGAGAATCGCCTAAGCCCATGAGATGTAGGTTTCTGGGAACTGTGTGACACCACAGCACTCAACCAAATGCCATAAAGTGAGACTCTAAAAACAAACAAACAAAAAAAAACATTGGTACCATCATAACTCAAGGCAATGGAAGCTGCTGACATGATGTGATCCACCAGACTTTATCCTTTTCAATAGCAGAAAGTATATGCCCATGACAATACTGCTTAGGAAATTCTGTACTTATTTAAAGACAAGTGAGGTCTCAGTATATTACTCAGTCAGTTCTGAAAACCACTAGCTTCCAGGGATATTTCTGCCTCAGCTTCTGAAATTGTTGAAATCATGAGTGCAAACTATGGCGCTCATCTATGCTTGTTTGGGTGAAGGATTTTCTCTATTTTTCTCTTAAATAACATACCATAGATTAAAAAATAGCCATTCTATTCAGATGTAATTCACATACCACACAATTCATCCATTTCAAATATAGAGTTCAAGATTACACATTCTGGAATCTCTTTTATATGTTCTTTGTTACTATAGAAGTTTCCATTAAGTTGTAGAAGAGAGATATAGAGGGGGGAAAAGGTGATAAAGGAAAGAATGGAATGGAGAGAGAAAGTGAATGAGAGAAAGAAATTTGGAGAAATGAAGAATAAAATGAGGAAGTGGCAAAGTGAGGGAGGAAGGTAAACAAGAAAGAGAAAAATAACAAATCTTGGTGGCTCACACCTGTAATTGTAGGCCTCTGGCAGTCTGAGATGAGTCGAGTTTTTTATGTATGGTTGCTGAGAATGGATAGAGCAAGAGTGAGACCCTGTCCCTACTAAAAAGGAAAACATTATTTAGACATTACAACAGGCAAATGCAGTCCTAGCCACATGGGAGTCTCAGGCAGGAGAATTGCCTGAATCCTTGAGTGTGAGCTTGTTATGATGTAGGCTGTGGCCATGACAGACTAGACTGTGCCACTTATGAAGACTGTATATCAAAAACACCCAAACACAACAAACCAGCAAACCAGCCAACAAACATTTTCGTCATCAATAAAGACCAGAAATACTTTGATGGTTCAAGTAAATTATATATGTTTAAGACCTGTGAAACTACGAACAAATTGAGACTGTAGCCAGGCATAGAAAATTTGTAAACTTCTCTCAAATGCATGTTTGTTGTAGGTGTCAATACAGTCCTTGAAATAGTATCACATGGGAAGTCTCTGTGGCTTATGAGTAGGGCACCGGACCCATATAACAAGGGTGGTTGGTTTGAATCTGGCCCTCGACAAACTGGAACAAAACTAAGTCAGGAATTGTGTTGGGCCACCAGTAGTTCCAGCAACTTTGGAAGTGGAGGGAGAAGAATTGCTTGAGATAAGGAGTTGAAAGTTGCTGTGATCTTTTATGTCACAGAACTCTACCCAAGGTGACAGCTTGAGGCTCTGTCTCAAAACACAAAAAATTAATGTCCTAGTTAAGTGACTCCATGCAGTTTTGTTAGCTATGATGAAACTTGATTCACAGTGCTGTCCAAAATATAAACTGTTGTCTCTTGTTTAATTTGCCTAGTGCCAGGATTCTCATTAGTAAATTCAGTCAATAAGACACAAATGGGAGATCACTTCCATATCTGTGCATGGTGGATTAAGAAGTGTCTGTTTCAAACACTTGAGGGATACCAGCTGACATCGATCCACGAATGGATTAATAAATTGTGGTATATTTATACCATGGAATACTATGCAGCCTTAAAGAAAGATGGAGACTTTACCTCTTTCATGTTTACATGGATGGAGCTGGAACATATTCTTCTTAGTAAAGTATCCCAAGAATGGAAGAAAAAATACCCAATGTACACAGCCCTATTATGAAACTAATTTGGGACTCTCACATGAAAGCTATAACCCAGCTACAACTTAACAATAGGGGGAAGTGGGAAAAGGGGGGGTGGGTAGAGGGAGGGGAATCGGTGGGATCACACCTGTGGTGCATATTACAGGGGTATTTGCGAAACTTGGTAAATGTAGAATGTAAATGTTTTGGCACAGTAACTGAGATAACGCCGGAAAGGCTATGTTAACCACTGTGATAAAAATGTGTCAAATGGTTTATGAAGTGAGTGTATGATGCCCCATAATCATATCATTGTATACAGTTATGATTTAATAAAAAAATGAAAAAAAAAAAAAAAGAAAATGCCATGTATCTTTGACGAGAATCCTGGATCCCAGAACATTACAGGATGAAGTCACCACATGGTCACCATGGATGACATCACAACGATGTTGCCATGGGTTGCCATTTTGAAGCTTAAACTTATTCCTGCTAAGTATGTGTAGTGGCTCTCCAGATATGTTGTTGGGTCCAAATTGTTATAAATGTGTAGGGGTCTTTTGTTTGCACTCATATCCTGATTCCTAAAGTTCTTTGTGTGTCTGTGGCCAAGGGATTCAAAAACAATTCCTTTCCTTTTCAAGTCCTGGATTTGTAAGCAAATACATGTCAGTGGTTTACAACTAGTCCTTGTCTGAGATGTTATAGAGCATGAACCCAAGCCCAAAGATCAGACAGCGATTTCTCAGACCTGATGGTACATCACACATATCTCAGTTTTCCTTTTCATGATCTTTTAATTTTTGTCTACAATAGGTTTTCTAGGAAAGCATGAGTCACACTGAAAGTCCTCTTTTCACATCTGGTTTGGCAATGTGTCCAGTAGAGTATCTGTAGCTGCCGTCATTTATGATTATCATGGTTAATATCAGCCTGTCTGGAAAGATAAAAAAACCTGAACTTCCTGCCACATTTATGAAAACTTGTGTCTTCTTGGCCATATAGAAATTAGAAGAGTTATGTTGTTAATACACACACATTAATGAAATCTGGTAAGCTAAAAAGAGATGCATGTGGTGGTGATATCTGCCAGCACAAATATGCCAAAAAGTCCTGACATAATTCCTTATGGCATTGGGACCTGAGGATTGGAAACTCCTCACAGCCCTAGACAAGGTCATTTCTTAAGTAGATATCAACAATTATTGGCAAGTATGACTACAATATTTGGGTGTTTTGAGAGGCCAAGGTGAGATGATTCCCTGAGCTCAGTTCTTGGAGATGACGCTGAGCTACAGAAAACTCCATCAGCCTTGATTTTCTACCTATTTTCTACTGAAATGGAAAACATAGTCAAGTTTTTGGCCTTTTCATGTAGTTCCAGCTACTGCAGAGACTTAGGTAGAGGATTCCTTGAATCAAAGAGTCGGATGTCGTTGTGTGCTAGGTTGGAGATTGGGCAATGGATTCAGATTCTGTCTCATAAAAAAATGTTAAAGGATAAAAAGATAGAAAGAAAATATTCTAGGCACTTTCTCCAAAAGCCAAAGTAAGGACAGAGGTCACCAGGCTCATGGAATAGGGGACTACATAAATGAGGAGATGCATTATTTCAGGGAAGTGGAAATATGGCTGACTAGAGCCAGCCTCTGACAGAACTCCTGTCCAGAGGAAAGGATAATGTGTAGAAAAGATGCAATTAAGCTGAACACTGGGAGCCCAGCCAAGAGAGAAGAGTGATATCTGAAGGTTACCTCTGCTGAGGCAAGCAGCAACTCCAAGAAAACAAACTTCAGCTAAGACTTCACCAGAATCACTGATCCACTAGAATCAATCAAGAACCAGCTAAATACAAGAAAAAGCCACCTAACTGCACCACACCAAGACATTCCTCAGCCTCAGACTGTACTACAGTATTGGTAATTTGCAAAGATATAGGGGAAAAGCTTCAGCCATCAGTCTAAGATCCGGGAAAAAGGGTTGGTTAATCACAGAAACTCCTAATCCGATTTCACCTTACCTTACAATCTAGCCAATGAGGAAAAACACTCATGAGGTGAAATCAGTGAAAAAACTCTGCCAACATGAGTAATCTGAATAGGTTAACTTTCCCAAGGAATGAATGGCAAATACAGCACACGAACCCATTCATAAACAAATGGCTGAGATGTTAGAAATGGAGTTCAGAATCTGAATAGCAAATGTGATCAACAGAATGGAATTAAGGTTGGAATTAAAATTCCAAGGAGTTATTCAAACTATGTCTCAAGAATTCAACGAATTTAAAGACAAAATGACCAAACATTTTGACAGTTTGAGGCAAGAACTTGCAGCCCTAGAAGACCTGAGAAATACAATAGAATCCCTCAGTAACAGAATAGAATAGAAAGAAGAAAGGATCTCTGACATTGAAGACAAAGCTTTTGAACAGTCCCAAATGCTCAATGAGAAAAAAAAAATGTAGAATAAAAACAGAGCAATCTCTCAGAGAGCTCTCGGATGACTTGAAGAGATCTAATATACGCCTTATAGGAATACCTGAAGGTGATGATGTTGCTGTGAAGGATACAGAAGCTTTATTTAATGAAATGATCAAAAAGAATTTTCCAGACATGCCAAGATATTCTGAAATTCTGATAGCAGACAGTTTTAGAACACCAGCATGACTCAACCAGAATAAGACATTCCCCAGGCATATCATAATTAACTTCACTAAATTTTGTATGAAGGACAAAATTCTGAAAGCAGGCCAGATGTAAGAAAACCTTAACCTACAAGGGGAAGAATATTAGAAAGACTGAAGATCACTCTGCTGAAACCTTTCAAACTAGAAAAAGGGTGGTCATCGATTTTAAAAATAACAAAATAACATTCAACCCAGAATTCTGTATCTAGCTAAACTGAGTTTCCTAAAACAAAATAACATTCAACCCAGAATCCTGTATCTAACTAAACTGAGTTTCATTTATCAAGGAATAATTAAATACTTTAATGACTTTCACATGTTGAAGAAATTTGCCATAATTAAGCCAGCTCTCCAAGGATATTCACAGACTGATCATACATAATGTCCAGCACAATCCCCCACCACAAATGTAAATTCACTCAGAAAGTATTTTTTTAATGTACCGTGTGTCTTTATTTTTTATTAAATCTTTTGCACATAGATCATACATACATTCATGTCAATTTCAGTGTGCTGATTACTTGTACAAATTGTGCTAATCAATATAGATTTCACCTCATTTACCCAATTATAACCTTAGGACATTTGTGATCTATACATAATAGATCCAACTTGTACTTGGAATTTGCTCTACATTTCTGGTCCCCCTATTATTCCCTAGACCTGCCGTTCTCTCTGCCACCCCCTCCCTGTTCTTCACCCTCCCTGTCTCTCCTTCAAATTACGCTAAAATTGTGCTTCATTTTTCATATGCAAGTGTGAATTATTATAAATTAGTTTCACAGTGGTACTGAGTATATTGGATTTTTTTCCCCATTCCTGAGGTACTTTACAAACAAGAATATTTTCCAGTTCCATCCATGTAAATATTAAAGAGGTAAAGTCCCCATTTTTTTTACTGCTGCATAGTATTCCACTGTATACATATACCACAATTTATTAATCAATTAATAGGCATTTGGGCTTCTTTCATGACTTGGCTGTTATGAATTGAGCTGCAATTAACAATTTGGTGCAAATATTTTTATTGCCAAATGATTTTTGGTCCTTTGGATATACACCTAGAAGAGTAATTGCAGGATCAAATGGCAGATCTACATTTAGATCCCTGAGAGTTCTCCAAACTTCCTTCCAAAATGAACGTACTAGCTTGCATTTCTACCAGCAGTGCAAGTATTCCCTTTTCTCCACATTCACGCCAACATCTGTAGTTTTGGAATTTTTTGATGTGCACTTACTGTCTTACTGTCATTAGATGGTATCTCAGAATAGTTTTTGTTTCCATTTCTCTGATGCTTAAAGATGATTAGTAATTTTCATGTGTCTGTAGGCCATGTGTCTGTCTTCTTCAGAGAAGCTTCTGTTTGTCTCTTGCCCACAATAAAATGGGATTCCTTGTTTTTTGCTTAGTAATAAGTTTGAGTTCTCTGGGGATTCTGGTTATTAGACTTTTGTTTGTAGTATAAGTTGCAAAAATCCTCTCTCATTCTGAGGGCTGTCTACTTGCTTTACTTAGTGTGCTCTTGGCAGTGCAGAAGCTTTTTAATTTGATCAGATGCCAGTAATGTAATTTTTATGTTTGCCTGGAGTGTCTTACTTAAGAAGTATTCTCCCAGTCCAATTTTTTTCAAGCGTTTCACCTGCACTCTCTAAGAATATTTATTGTTTTATATCTTAAGTTTAAATCCTTTAACAAGTGAGAGTGAATTTCTGTTAGAGAAGAAAGGTGTGGATCCAGTTACAGTCTTCAACAAGTTACCAGCCAATCCATCCAACACCATTTTTTGAATAAGGAATCTTTTCCCCAATTTATATTTTTAATAGGCTTATCTAAAATCAAATGACAATAAGTGTTTGGGTTCAGCTTTTGGTCTTCAATTCTTTTTCATACATTTAGCTCTCTATTTTTTGTGCCAGTACCATGATGTTTTGATCACTTTCGATTTATAGTATAGTCTGAAGTCAGAAATTGTGATTCCTCCTGGTTTATTTTAATTTCTGAGTAATGTCTTGGCTATTCAAAGTTTTTTCGGTTTCCAAATAAAACGAAGTACTAATTTTTCCAGGTCTTTAAAATATGAGATAGGTGCTTTAATAGGAATCGTGTTGAATCTGTAAATTGCTTTAGGTAGTATAGACATTTTAACAATGTTGATTCTTTCCAGATATGAGCATGGTATATTTTTCTATTTGTTAACATCTTCAGCTATTCCTTTTCTCAGAGTTTCATATTTCTCTTTATAGAAATCTTTCTTGTCCCTAGTTAGATACACTCCCAGAAATTTCATCTGCTTTGGCACTATTGTAAAGAGAATAGAATACTTGATTGCTTTTTCCTCTTGACTATTGTTGGTGTATATAAAGGCTAAAGATATATGAGTGTTAATTTTGTATCTTGAGATGTTACAATATTCCTTGATTACTTCTAGTTTTGTAGTTGATTCCCTGAGGTTTTCCAGATATATAATCATATTATCTGTGAAGAGTGACAGTTTGATCTCCTCTGGTTCTATTTCGATCCCCTTGATTGCCTTCTTTTGCCTGATTGTGGTGGCTAAGTCTTCCATTACAATGTTAAAAAGCAGTGGAGACAGTGGGCATCCTTGCCTGGTTCCTAATAAGAGTGGAAATGATTTCAATTTTACTCCATTCACTATGATATTGGATTTTCTGTACATGGCCTCTTTCAGTTTAAGAAATTAACCATCTATACCCATTTTCTCAAGCGTTCTGATCAAGAAAGAATGCGGGATATTGTCAAAAGTTTTTTTCTGCATCAATGGAGAGAATCACATGGTCTTTGTCTTTAAATTTGTTTATGTGATGTATTATATTTATGGATTTACATATATTGAACCATCCTTAGGACCCTGGGATGAAAACCACCTGCTCGTGGTGTATAACTTGTTTGATATGTTGTTGAACTCTGTTTCCTAGGATCTTATTGAATATCGTTGTATCAATATTTATTAGAAATATTGTTCTATGATTTTCTTTTCTTTTTTGGTCTTTTCCTGGTTTGGGAATCAGGGTGATATTTGTTTTATACAATGTTTTGGGAAGTATTCCTTCTTTTTCTATGTTTTGGAAAAGATTAAGTAATATAGGAACTAGTTTCTCTTTAAAGGTTTGGTAGAATTTTGATTTGAAGCCATATGGTCCCAGGCTTTTCTTTTTGGGGCGATTTCTTATAGTTAATGCTATTTCAGTGTTTGTTAGAGGCTTGTTCAACATTTTCACTCCTTTCTGGCTAAGTCCAGGACAGTGGTATGTTTTCCAGTATTGATCTATTTTCTTCAAATTTTCATACTTCTGAGAGTAGAGTTCTATGTAGTATTTATTAAAGATTTTTTGAATTTCTGAGGAATCTGTTGTAATTTGGCCTTTATCATTTCTGAGGGATGAAATTAGCAATGTTACCTTCTACTTCTGGTTAGGTTAGCCAATGGTTTATCTTTTTTTTTATTACTTACTTTATTTCTTATTTTATTTTATTATTATTATTATTATCATTATTAATATTTTTTGTTAAATCATAGGTGTGTACATTATCACGGGGTACAATGTGCTGGTTTCATATACAATCTGAAATATTCTCATCAAACTGTTCAACATAGCCTTCATGGCATTTTCTTAGTTATTGTATGTAGACATTTCTATTCTGCCTTTAGTAAGTTTCGCCTGTACTTATTCTAAAATGCACCGTAGGTGTGGCCCTACCCATTACCTTCCCTCCACCAGAATCCACAGAGAACTCATTCTTACTACAAAGAAAAAAACAAGTTATCCTATTTCATTGTGGATAAGAGACATGACCAGAAACTTCACTGAAAAAGATAGGCACATGTTGTACAGACACATAAAAAAATGCTCATTATCAATAATCATCAGAGAATTTCAAACCAAAACTATTCTGAGATAACATTTAACTCCAGTAAGAGTAAACCACGTCACAAAATCCCCAAACAACATATGTTTGCATAGATGTGGAGAAAAGGGAACACTTCTGCACTTCTAGTGGGAATGTAACTAGTACATTACTTTTGGAAGGAAATTTGGAGAACACTCGGGGATCTAAATATAGACCTGCAGTTTGATCCTTCAATTCCTCTTCTAGGTGTATATCCAAAAGATCAAAAATTGTTTGTGAATAAAGTTAGTTGCACCAGATTATTCACTGCAATTCATATTTGCCAAGTCATGGAAGAAGTCAAGTGCCCATCAACCCATGAATGGATTATTAAATTATGGTATGTGTATACCATAAAATACTATGCAATATTAAAAAATGAAGACTTTACCTCTTTTATGTTTATGTGGATAGAGATGAAAAATAAAATATTCTTCTTAGTAAAGCATCTCTATACTGGATATATATATATATATATAGTCAGTACTACTGGGAATCCAATGTACAATCTCTCACACAAGCACTCACACAAGTACTCTCACACAAGTACTACTGGGAATCCAATGTACAATCTCTCACACAAGCACTCACACAAGTACTCTCACACAAGTACTACTGGGAATCCAATGTACAATCTCTCATACAAGCATATGATAAATGAAACACAAGTATAGCCTAGGATGAAGGAGGAAAAAGGGTAGAGAGGGGGAGAGGGTGGATCTATAGCGGGAACGTTGGCAGGGAGACCACACCTATGGAGCATATTCCAAGTACAAGTTGGATCTAAAGGTGTAGAACACAAATGTCTTAAACCAATAATTGGGTAAAAGAGCTAAAGTCTATGTTGTTTAGTAGGATGTAAGCACTACAATTTGTACAAATAATACATAAAATCCCATAATGGCATAAATGTATTTATAATATATGTACAAAAGTTTTAATAAAAAATTAAAGAATAATTAGAGATGTATTGTGGCTTCTATGGGGAGAATTTGTGAGTTTTTGTTTAGTATATTGAAAGTTACTTTCATAGGTAGGGATTTTTCAGAGATGTCAAGTCCCTGGCATCTGAGTGATTGGGGCAAGAGAATATTGGTGCAGATTAATGGACCCTGAGAAAAGAGAAGGAGGGAGTATTCTGGATTTTTTAGTGTGTATATGAGAAGTGTGATTAGAGTCAAAAATTCACTGTATGGGAATTTTTTAGTGACTATAATAATTTATAGTAGAGTGGCACCTGAGGCTCAAAAAGTAGAGCTCTGGCCTCATATGTCAGAAGTGGCATTTTCCAATGTGGGCCCTGGCCAAAAAACTGCAAAAAAAGATCAGTTGAGCCCAGAAGTTTGAGATTGCAGTTAGCTATGATGACATCACAGCATGCTACCCAGGGGAGATACATAGACTTCCTCCCCCCCAAAAAAAGAATTTAGAATATCAAAGGGTCATAGTTACATAAAATCCATAGGCTTGACCAATACAGATTTTAGGAATACAATTTCCCTATCAGAGAATAATTTCTCTAGTTGACATCTAATCTAAGGACAAAATTTCAAAACTACAAATGTGGAAAAAAGTAAAAATAAGGAGTAAATCTCCAAGCAATGTTTTTCTCCATTTATGTATTGAGAGAGAGTTTCATTTTTTTAACTTGTGGTAGAGTTCCCTGGTATCATAACTCACAGTAATCTTCATGTGTTGTCAAAATATGAACATATTCCGTCTGCTGGAACTCTTATTGCCTGCATCACATCAGCCACTTTTTATTCTTCAGAGATGAGAATTTCAGTATTTCTCAGGCTGGTCACCAATTCAGAAGGTGAGAGAATCCAACTGACTCAGACTCCCAAAGTGACCAGATGAACAGGCATGAAGCATCACCGCTGGCCACAGCATAGTTTGAAAAATATTCCTACTTCAAGGTCTCCAGGGTTGGCTCACACCTGTAATCCTAGCACTTTGGGAGGCAGAAGCAGGTGGTCATAAGTAACTGGGTACTCTGAGGGGGCACCTGGACCCACAGATGCTTAAGAGGCTGAGGCAATAAAGTCTGTTGAGCCCTTGGGCTCATTTATGGCTCAAAGGTATAGGGTGTTGGCCCCATATAATTGAAGTGTCAGGTTTCAACATGGGCCCTGGCCAAAAAAATGAAAAAAAATAAAATAAATAAGTATAAATATATGTTGAGCTCAGGAGTTTGAGACTGCAGTTAGCTATGATGATGTCAAAGCATGCTACTGAGGGGAAAGAGTAGCATTCTCAAGGAAAATGAAAATGACATGTTAAGCAGGATTGAACAATGTGCCTTCCATGTCAATTCATGGTGTCTTGTGTATGAGCAGGGAGATAGGGTTGACTGTCTCTCAGATATAGGCATGAACTGGGTTATTCTTATGCTGTGAGAATTTTGTGACCCCAATTTTGGAAAACATTCTCAAGTAGCTTTACTTTATAAAGTAGTTCACCCTTTGCAAGCATAAATTACTGTTTTTCTTAGTATAGACACAGAATGCAGCTATTATCACAATCTAATTACAGAGCATTGTCGTATCCCCCTCCACAAACAATGGCAAAGAACTACCAACTGTCACTTTCATTTTCCCCTCCACCCTCCTAAACCTATCCCCTAGTCCTAGAAGACAGTTGGCCTTGTCTTCATGATTTTTTTAACTTTTTTTATTATATCCATCATAGATATGTACATTAATGCAATTATGGAATACAATTTGCTGGTTTTATATACCAATCAAAATATTTTCATCAAATTGGTTAACATAGCCTTCATCCAATATTCTTATTTATTCTGTTAAGACTTTTATGCTCTACATTTAGTAGTGGGAAATGAGGCATCAAACATCCTTGACTAATTCATGTCTTGATGTTTTTTATTTGTTTATTTATTTATTTATTTATTTATTTTTTTGTAGAGACAGAGTCTCACTGTACCGTCCTCGGGTAGAGTGTCATGATGTCACACAGCTCACACCAACCTCTAACTGTTGGGCTTAGGCAATTCTCTTGCCTCAGCCTCCTGAGCAGCTGGGACTAGAGGCGCCTGCCACAACACCCGGCTTTTTTTTTATTGCAGTTTGGCTGAGGCTGGGTTTGAACCCGCCACCCTCGGCATATGGGGCCGATGCTGTACTCACTGAGCCACACGCACCGCCCCATGTCTTAATGTTTTCTTCTGAGTTCAGTCATACTCTTTGTGGTCTTTTATAACTGACCCTGTTCCCTTATCATAATGATTTTATGGTTCATTTCTATTTTAAAATAAATATGGATTTCATATTTTTTATTGTCGTGTAAATATAGCACATTATATGTATCTAATTATCTGTAAATCCCACTATTAGACCTGAAGATGGTCTCTTCTCCTGTATAATTTTAAAAAAAATTCATAAACAAGATACATTGCCTCTCTCAAAAGACTTTCCAGTGTCTCTTGAGGTTACCCTGTGATTTTTCTTACTGATTCTATTAAGGCAGTGTGTTCTTTTAGTTGCTTTTACCTTATTGCCAGCCATCCTGGTAATAAATCTCATTTGGAATACATGTATAAAATATACATTGTTTGCTACTGGACATTTACTGCACCTATGCACTATATCTCTTAGAGATTTCATATTGCATTTCCTCCTCGGACCCAGAAAAACATGTTGGCACCATCATAGCTCAAGGAAATGCAAGCTGCTAAACTCAAGTGATCCTCCTGACATTATCATTTCTATCAGCTGAGAGTGCAGGCTGATGCCACCACTGCTGCAGGTCATCTCTTAGGTAGAGTTAATGACTTTTTCCACACATGACTACTATATTTGGATTCTCTGGAAGACCACTACTATATTGGATTCTCTTAGATCACCGCTTGGATACAATACTGAGCAACAGCAAGAGACTCTCTGGCCCATTTTTTTATCCTGTGTCTACTGAGATAGAAAAGGTAGTCAATCTTTGTCGCTCTTGTCTTTAGTTCCCAGTACCCCAAAGGCTGAGGCAGAACGACCTATTCAACACAGGAGTTGGATTCTGCTGTGTGCTAGGCTGATGCCATGACACTCTAGTCTGGGAAACAGAGTTAGGGTCTGCCTTATGAAACATAATAAAAGAAAAAAGGGAAGAGAAAGCGGGGGAGAGAGATCGAAAAGCAGGGGAGGTGGGGCCGGCGCAGCTATTTACCAGTCTGCCTCCTCATTCGCTCTCCCCATCGTTCTGCTCACTCCTAGTGTCAGCCTGTCTTCCCAAACTCTCCAATTCCCCCGCTTTAGCCACCCCTTCACTTTCCTTCTCCTCTTCTGTGTTTCTCCTCTTTTCTTTCTTCCCTTCCCCCTCTAGAATTGCAACCTTCTCTCCTACACGCACGCAGGGATATAAACGTAGGTTTTTGATGCTCCTCTGCCTGTTGAACCCACTATTTTCATGTTTCCAACAGGTTTTTCTTCCCCCAATCCCTCAGCTGCTGCTGAGGTAATGTTCTGTTATACTGAAAGGGATTTTGTAAAAAACTTATTTGGAAACAAGTTTTCAAGTAAGAGGACAGTTGTTTACATAATATCTTATATACTCACATCCTGAAATGTCCTATTTAAGAGTATGGGACGTGTGTATATGATTTATCTCCTGAGTTTCCTGTGCTGATTAACAAGTACTTACAAAAATCTATAAAATTGAAAATTGTTGATCAGTGGTACTAGAGGAACATCTTTGGAAAGAAAATCCAACTCTTTATTTATATTAAAAATAAATACATTAAAAAATAGCAAAAGAAAAAATCAACCTTTTATAAGTCATTATAGGAACAAAACTCATCAACTAGTTTTCAACAAACTTTAGACTTTAAATGTTGTTTGGACAGTTTGTCTTTAACTTGGACCAATTGTAGATAGTTACAAGTTTCCTAGGATTTAACATTCCTGTTTTCTCTCCCAAAGTTTTTTTTTTTTTTTAGCATCCCAATTCTTTGTTGATAAATAAGCCTTTCCTATCATCTTTATTTTTCCTTCCTAAAACCATAGATATAAAGGTCCTCTCTTATTTTTCCTAATTGGGAATTTGAAATTCTGTATTCTGCTAATCTTCTTCTTTCAAAATTGAAGTTCAAAGATCTCTTAGCCACTGGATATCTACTTTTCACAGGAGACCCAAGATTATTTATATGTAGAAAATGGCAAAAGTGTTGCTTTCAAATTGAAAATGTGAGTGAAGGGCTTCTCTTTACCATCAGTGGTATTTTGTTTTTGTTTTGCTTCCTTGTTTGTACTTCCTTGAAGTTATGAAGGGAATTTGTTCCTGGAGGAGAAGCAGAAAATTTTGGTTTTGATTTTTAAAAATAAGAACTACCTTAATGCTTTTTCGAACAGTGTAGTTTCTTGCCTTTTAGAACCATTGGGAAGAATATCTAGGTCTGATTTTTCAACTGAATAGACCTGTGGGCTGTTGTGTCTACTATTGTTTTTTTGAGTAATCAAAGCCCTATAGCTGGCCATTAAAAAATTGCTTATTTCTTTCTACTGCATCCACTTGCACACTGTTGTCTAACTATACGTGGTATTTAGGATTCCTTCCTACTTCTTTTATGAGTAGCAATTGCCTATATTTTCTCAGCTCCCTGATTTCTTTACATGAGATCATCTGACAAGGAAATGCAGCTATTTTGTTTACCCTTTCTCCATGTTGGACCGTCTACATCAGTGTTTTAACTCATCCCTGATAGTCTCTGAGATTTGTAAACTATTACATAAGACTCAGTAGTTACTCTAAAGCAATTTTTAGGTAGAGCTGGTCCTGCTCGGGAGAGACTCTGGATGTCATCTTTATTATCTTGAAAGGTGTCCCTCCCTGAAGCTCTTTATTTAAACTTGATGCTGTTTCCGGTGAAAAATTAGGAAGACTATGAAAACGTAATTTGAGGGAGGCTGTTTACAAAATTGAAAAGTAATTGCAATCTACATTGGATAACTGACTTTCCATTCTGTACCAGTTGTATTTTTGTGTTCTTTTCTCTTGTGCGCATTGTGGTTCTATTTTTCTCAAATAAAACATTTATTAAAAAAAATAAAGAAAGAAGGGATGAGATAAAATATTCTAGGCGCACTTTCCTAGAGCAAAGTATGAAGATATTTCAGTAGGAAGATGGAATAGGAAACTACATAAAAGAGGAGATTTATTTTGGCTTATTGAGGGGGAGGACAATGAGGTAGGACAAAGGGGGTCGGGACTGGTTCATCAAGATATTGCCAGTTGATCTGATGAGTAGTGGTTCTCAAGAGATATCTGTTCCTTGTCCTCTGATTGGGCCAGATTAAAGGACCCAAACAGAAGTGACGGAGTGTGTATTCTGGATATTTTAGGGTTAGATGAAAAGCCTGACTAGTGTCAAGAATTCACTATGTGGGCAAGTTTAGAGTAACTACAAGAATCTAGGGTACCAAGGGGTTAGAGCTACACAAAATCAAAAGGCTTGACTAATACAAGAACACAATTTCCCTATGAGAGAAAATTTTCTCTAGTTGATATCTGATTTAGGGGTAAAATTTCAACTCTAGATCTGTGGTCAAAAGTAAAACTGAGATGTAAGTTCTCTACCAATGGTTTTCTCCATTTATGTATGGGGACAGTGTCATTTTGTTGCTCTGGGTAGGGTTCTCTGGGATCATAGTTCACAGCAATCTTCAAGTGTTGTCATCAAGGGAATCTATTTCTTCAATTAGAAATTCAGTGGTCTGCATAACGTCTGGTCATTTTTTATTCTTCAGAGATAGGGATCTTACTAGTGCTCAGGCTGGTCTCCAATTCAGAAGCACAGACAATTCAGCTGACTGGCTTCCCAAAGTACAAATATGATAGGCAAAGCCCCAACTCTGGCCACAAACCATAGTTTGAAAAATATCCCAATTTCAAGGCCTGGAGTTGTGGCTCAGAAATGTAATCCTAACAGTCTGGGAGGCAAAAGCTGGTGATTCACTGTGGGTGTCACTTAGATTCCCTGCTGCTTGGGACTTTGAGACTATAAGATCTCTTGAGACCAGGAGTTTAAGATTGCGGTTATGTGAGAGGCAGAGCATGATGGCAGATGTGTTACAGGCTTAGCTCAGCTCTCCCAGTACAACAGGTGAGAGTGGGCATGGAATATTAGTGTAGACAGGCAATTTGGGGTGTTCAGTGAAGTAGTGTATTACTGGCCATGAAATGTAATGCAGATCTGTGGAGTCCTCCAAAAAACTTTCTGTGACACTGCTGAAGTGGCATCAACCAGCCCCTCCCCTACTGAGGATTATAATTCTCCATTCATGGGAAAAATAAGTGTTGTGAGAAAAGACTGATGAAGTGTGGACTCCTGAGCAGAATTTGGTGGTCAGAAAAAGGTGCTGTTGGCAGTGGCATGGGGCTAGGCAGACGGATAGAAAATTAGGGGGAAAGGATCTTGTATAGGAAATAGACACATTTTGAAATTTCGGGAACAGCTATCTCCACAGACATCTTTTCCAAGAGGCCAGTTGTGGTGGGTGATTTGAGTATCATCTGCTAGCAGCCATCCTGCACCTAAAACCATTCCAGGATACCCCACACATCATGGAAACTATTTCAGGGAGAGTTTGTGAAACCTGCCTGTGAAGATTGGTGAAATTAAAAATTCTGCAGGGTCTAGAAGGTAGAATGATATGGTAGACAGGGAAGTCTTTTAGCCTAGCTTTCCCAGAACAATAGATGTGAATGACTGGGCTAGATCATTCCCAGAAGTGAATATTAGTGTAGACTTGCATTCCAGCTTTGCAGAGAACTGGCAGATTTCTCAACTCAAAATGTATTCCCGAGTTTCAGAGACTGCCAGAAAACTCTGTGCCTCTTCTGAAGCAGTGGTTGGTGGTGGCAACCAGTCCCTCCCCCACAAAAAATTACAATTCCAAGCTAGTGGGGAAACTAGGAGTTGAGTGGGAAAATTGGTGAAGCGTGGACTCTTGAGCAGAATTTGCTGGTCAGATAAGGGAGCCATCTGGAGAAGCAAAGGTGGGGCTAGGATGACAGTGAGGAAGCAGATACATTCTGAAATTTCGGACATGGCAACTACCACAGGCACATCTTTGCATGGGCCAGGTGCAGCTATTTGAATCACACCTGCAGGCAGCCATCCTGCACCCAAAACTAATAAAAGAGGTGGAGGGCATGATTTCTATTTTTTAGTATACATATGAAAAAAATAATTGGCCTCAAGAATTCATGGTGTGGGCAGTTTCCAGTGATGAAAAGAATCTACTTTTTCAAAGGCTCAGAGTTACATAAAATGCAAAGGTTTTATTAAAAGAGATTTTAGGAAAACCATTTTCCTATGAGAGAATAATTTCTCTATTTGACATCTAATCTGGATAAAAATTTCAACTCTCTATCTGTGTTCAAAAGTAAAATGAAAGGAAGTTCTTTTCCAAAGGTTTTGTCCATTTGTGTATTTGGAGTCTTGCATTGTTGTCCTGTCTAGGGCAATGTGGTATCATAGCTCACAGCAAACTTCAAGTGTTGTAATCAAGTGAACCTATTTCCTCACTTGGGACTCCCAGCGCCTAGATAATATCTGGCCACTTTTTATCCTTTAGAGATAAGGATCTCATTAAAGCTCAAGCTGGATTCCAATTTAGAAACTCATACAATCCAACTGACTGGCCCTCCCAAAGTGCCTAGAGACAGGCATAAAACCCTATCTCTGGATACCAACCATAGATTAAAAAATATCCCAAATTCGAAATATGGAGTACAGTAATGCTGAGACTCTGGGAAGGAGAAGCGGGTGGTCCAAAGAATGTGGGCACTGTAGGGGGCCATGGGGACTCTTAAATACTAAAGGAGCTGAGGCAATAGGATCTGTTGAGTTGAGAAGTTTAAAATTACCGTTAGCTCTAATGAAATCAGGCCAGTCTACGAAGAAGGAAGGAGTCAGCTCTTCCCTGCCTACCCCCTATTTTTAGCAGACAATTGGCCTTGTCTTGATGTTTTCTTCTGAGTTCAGTCATGCTCTGTGTGGTTTTTAGTAAGTGGCTTTGTTCCTTTATTTTAGTGGTTTGTTGTTTGTTTTTGTTTTTTGAGGAAGAGCCTCAAGCTTTTGCCCTGGGTACAGTGACATGTCATCCCAGCTAACAGCAATCTCCAAATCCTTGACTGAAGCTATTTTACTGCATTTGCTTCCCAAGTAGCTGGAACTACAGGTGACTGCCATAATGCCAGGCTATTTATTGGTTGCAGCCATACATTTTGTTTGGCGCACCCAGGCTGTATTCAAGCCCACCAGTTCAGATGCATGTAGGTGGAGCCTGTTAAGTTTATGTTTCTCAGTACTGGTAGGAAATTTTGCATTTCTTTCATGGAAAAATGGTTCTTACTATGTTTCTCAATCCATTATTATGTTTAAGTTAATGATTTTCTCAATTTTCCTTATAATTTTAACCCGTGGAATAAAAAGTAACTACTTTTTTTACATGTAATTCACACAATCCACAATTCATCCATTTTTTCAAGTATAGAGTTCAATACTATACATTCATAGATCACTTGTATAGTTTGTTTGTTAGTAGAAAAATTTCCCTTGAGGTGTAGAGGAGAGTGACAGAAGAAAGAAGGGAATGAAAGAAGGACAAGAATAGAGGAAAAAGGCAATGAGAGAGGGAGAATTGGAGGAAAGAAGGATAAAGTGATGAAGGTCCAGAGGGAGGGAGGAATATAAACAAAGAAATTTAAAAAGACTAAACTTCATGGCTCACAACTGAAATCCTAGGCTGCTGGCAGATTGAGATGAGTGGAGTTCTTGAATGAGTGGGTGTTGAGAACAAACATAGAAAGACTGGTTTAGTAAAGACTCAAACCCTTTCTATAATAAAAAGTGAAAAATTATCTAGGCATTACAACAGGCATCTATACTTCTAGCCACATTGAAGTCTCAGGCAGGAGGACTGACTAAATCCTAAAGTTTTATGTTGCTATGATCGAGGTTAAGTCTATAAAAGACAACCCTTGGCTACATTTGGAGATCATATCTCAAAAATACCCATACACACACCCATGCACAGACAAACCAACAAACTAACCAAATAACATTTTCATCATCCCAAAAGACCACAATTACCTAGACGGTTCAAGCAAAGTAGAAGTGCTTAAGACCTGTGAAGCTATGACCAAATGGTGATTGTATCCAGGCATAGTAAATTTGGAAGCTTCTCTCAAATGGATGTTTTGGGGTAGGTGTCAAACAGGTCCTTGAAATAGCATCCCACAGGCATTTCCTGTAGCTCAGTTGGTAGGACATTGGCTCCATATTACGATTGTGAGTTCAAACCTGCCCCTAGCCAACCAGCAAAAATAAATTGCTGGGATTTAAGAGGAAACTTGCTGTTAAAGCTTCTAAGAATGGCCAAAGACCAGGAGTAGGAGCTTACTGTGGGCTTTGATGACACAGCACCGTACTGAGGGTAACAAAAAAAAAAAAAAAAAAAAAAGAAAAAGAGCATCCTACTCAAGAGATTCCATGCATTTTTGTCAGCTTTAATGTAGCTTGAATCACACTGCTGTATAAAATCTCAACTGTTGTGTAAGCCTAATGGAATTTCACAAATGCCTGTATCACAGGTTAATAAAGGATAAAGACACTACATGGTCACCATGGATGACATCACAATGGATGTTGCCATGGGTTATTATTTTACAATTTTCAAGTTTAAAATTAATCCTGCTAAGTTGTGCAGAGGTTCTTCAGGTACATTATTTGTAAAAATTTACAAAATAGTGGGTTTTTCTCTGCACTCAATCCCAGCTTCCTAATTTTTCTTTGTGTCTGTGGGCAAGGGATTCAACAACCCTTCCTTTCCTTTTCAATTCATGGATTTCTAAGCAATTGGAAGTGTGTGGTTTGCAGCTAGTGCTTCCCTGGAATGCTGTAGAGAATGAACCTGAGCCCAATGATCAGACACTGATTTCTCAGACGTGACAGGTACATCACACAGTTCTCAGTTTAACTTTTTGTAACATGTTAATTATTTCATAAGAATAGGCTTGTTTCAGATGGTAGGTGTCTCAGTCAACCTCCTTTATTGAAATATAGTTAGGCAATGTGCCAAATAGAATACTCCATATGTGCAGTTATTTATGATGATCAAGGTTAACATGGTATATTGAATGCTCAAACATTCCTGATCTGAGTGCCAGTTGTGCCCAAACTTTACACTTCTTGACCATGTAGGAAGTTCAAGAGTTATGTTGGGCCACACATTCAATACACAAACATTAATGAAATCTGATAAGCAAAAATGATATATATGCATGAAAAATTTGATATCTGCCACAACAAATATGCTAAACAGTCCTGACATAATCACCAGGGCCTGTGGATTGGAAACTCATCAAATTACCGGACATGATAATTTCTTAAGTAGAGCTAAATGATTATGGGCACGCATGACTATAATGTTTGGGTGTTGTGGGAGCTTGAGGTGTGTTGATCCCTGAGCTCAGGTGTTGGAGACAAGGTTGAGCAACAGAAAACACCCTCAGCCCCTATCTCCTACCCAGTTCCTACTGAAATAATAAAGGTAGCCCAGCCTTGTGGGACCTTCATATTCAAACTACTCAGGCTGAGCCAAGAGGATCCCTTCAATCGAAGAGTTGGATGTCACGGTGTGCTAGACTGAGGCCATGCCACTTTAGATTGGGCATTAGACTGAGATTTTGTGTAATGAAAAATAATACATGATAGAAAGAAAAAAAGAAAATTGCTAGGCAGTTTCCAACAGCAAAAATAGGGAGAGATGTTAGTAGACTCATGGACTCAGGGACTATCTAAAGGAGGAGATTTATTGTGGCTTCTATGGGGAGAACCAATGAGTCAGAACCTGCATGTTTGGAATTTGTTTGTTAGGATATTGCATGTGATTTCATGTGTAGGGTTTATCCAGAGATTTCTTGTCTGTGGCATCTGAATGATTGGGGCAAGGGAATATTAGCCCAAATTTAAAGACCCCAAGAGAAGAGATAAAGAGAATACCCTGGGTCATGTAGTGTGCATATGAGAAACCTTAATAGAGTCAATAATTCACTGTAAGGGAAGTTTTGAATAACTACAAGCACTTAGAATATCAAATTGTCACAGTTACATTAAATCAAAATCCTTGACTAATACATGTTTTAAGAGTACAATTTTCCTATGAGAGAATATTTTCTCTAGCTTACATCTAAAATATCGGCAAATTTTCAAACCTACAAATGTGGAAAAAAGTCAAAATGAGGGATAAGTCCCCAACTCCAAACCACATGGTTTTCTCCATTTATTTATTGAAAGAGTCTAATTTTGGGGGGCTCAGTAGAGTGTTCTGGTGTCATAACTCACAGCAATCTTCACGTGTGTCAAAAAATAAACTTATTACCTTATTGGAACTCATGTTGCCTGCATAACATCTGGCCAGTTTTTAGTCTTCAGAGATGGGGATCTCCCTAGTTTTCAGGCTGGTCACCAATTCAAAAGGTCAGATAATCCAACTGACTGAGCTTCCCAAAGTGCAAAGATGACAGGTATAAAGCACTACCACTGGCCACAAACCATAATTTGAAAAATATCTCTACATCAAGGTCTGGAGTGTTGGCTCACACCTGTAATCCTAGCAGTCTGAGAGGCAGAAGTGTGTGGTCAAAGGAAACTGGCACTACAGGGGAAGGAACCTAGACTCCCAGATGCTCAGGAGGCTGAGGTAATAAGATCTGTTGATCTCTCGCCCATACCTGTGGCTCAAAGGGAGTAGAGCACCAGCCCAATATACCACAAGTGGTAGGTTCCAATATGAACCCTAGCCAAAAAACTACCAAAAAAAAAAATTATGTATTTTGAGCCCAATAGTTTTAGATTGTGTTTATCCATGATGATGTCTCAGCACTCTACCCAGGAAAAGGAGGTAGAATCTGTATCAAGAAAAAACAAAATGACAGCTTTTGTTGGATGGAACAATGTGCCTTATTGTCAATTCATGGTAGCCTGTGTGTGAGTAGAGAGATAGGGTTCACTGTCTCTCCAGTATATGCACGACCTGGGTTCTACTAATGCTGTTAGGCTTTTGAGTACCTCATGTTTTAGAAAACATTCCCAAGTAGCTGTATTTAAATAAGTAGATAATACTTTGCAAGCATAAAATTCTATGTTTCATAGTATAGACACAGAGTAGTACAGCTATCATCACAATTGAATTATAAAGCATTATCTTCTCCCCCCACACAAATGTCAATACCTGCCAGCAGGCACTTTAATCTCCTCCACCCTCCACACTCCTCCACCTGCCACCTCCTGGTAGCAGACAATTGGCCTTGTCTACAAGTTTTTCTTTTATTTTAATTGATTTTTTTTTATTAAATCATACCTGTGTACAATTAATACAATTAGGAGGTAATGTGCTGGTTTTATAAACCCTTTGAAATATATATCATCTTCTTAGTTATTCTGTTAAGAAATTTATACTATACACTTAGTAGTGGGAAAGGTTGCATCAAACTTCCTGGACTACTTCATGTCTTGATATTTTCTTCTGAGTTTAGTAATACTCTGAATACTCTTTGTTCTTTTATAACTGTTCTTTTTCCCTTATCATAATGATTTTAAGATTCATTTCTATTGGAACATTAATATGCACTTCATTACTTTTGATTGTTGAAAAATATTCCATCATGTAAATTTAAATATATATATATATATATATATATATCATGTTGGATATACATGTATATCCGTTATTTGTAAATTCCTTTAGTACTCCTGAAGATGTTACCTTTCATCTAAGATTTTTTAAATTTTGTATCCCAAAGTTATATTTTCTTTGTCACAATCCTATTATGTGTCTGTAGAAGTGACAGTGTCAATTTTCTTATTAATTCTATTAAAATAGTGTATTCTACTAGTTGATTTTCCCATATTTAGGTAGACTGGCAATCCTGCTAATAAATTCCATTTGAGATACATGAATCAAATATATTGAATGCAACTGGTCTTTTCCTGCACCTATACAGTATATCTCTTATAATTTTCATAGTGTAAGAAAAGAGTGTGTGTTTTTTGCCTTTACACAATATTCCTGCTTCCTACGGTTTGTTTTACCTGTGGCCTAGGAAGTACAACTACCCTTACTTTTCTTTTAAAATCATGGATTTTTAAGCAAATGGAAGTCTGTGTTTTATACATAATGCTGCCCAGAAATATTTTTGACCAATAACCCATGTACAAAGATTTGACAGTGATTTCACAGATCTGACAGGTATGTCACACAATTCTCACTTGAACTTTTCATGAACTTTATTTCTTTCTCTAGAATAGGCATGTGTGAAGTGGTAGGGGTCTCACTGAAGGTCCTCTTTCCTACATTACTTAGGTAATGTGTCCAGCAGTGTATTCCATATCTGCAGTTATTTATTAGGATCATGGGAAATATCACCCTATCTGGAAAGTTCCAACATTCTTGATATCCGTGCCAAGTGTGTCCAAACTTTTGGCTTCTTTAACACATAGGAATTAGAAGAGTTATTTTGGCCAAACATTGAATACACAATCACTAATGAAACATGATTAGCAAAAAGAAGATCAACTGATAATTATGGTGATATCTGCAACCACTGATATACAAAACAGTCCTGAAATAATCCCTATTTGTCACTGGGACCTGAAAATTGGACACTCCTCAAAGACTCTGACAAGGTCATTTCTTAATTGGATTTCAATGACTTTTGCTATGCATGACTACAACATTTGGATGCTCTGGTTGGCCAAGGTGTGCTGACCTCTTGTCTCACATATTGGAGAACAGGCTTAGCAACAGCAATAAATCTTTTGCCCCTATCTCCCACCCTGTTTCTACTGAAATAGAAAATGTAGCCAAGCTTTGTGGCCTTTGTATTTAGTACCCACTACTCCAGAGGATCAGTCAGTAGGATCCCTTCAACACAAAGATTGGATTTTCCTCTGTCCTAGGCTGATTCCATTACACTCTATCCCAGGCAACAGACTTAGGGTCTATCTCGTGAAAAATAATAAAAGATGGAAGTAAAGAAAGAAAATATGCTACGTATTCCTTCCTAGAACAAAGTACGAGGAGAGGTTTCTAGGCAGATGGAATAGTGTACTACACATAAGAGGAGATTTATTGTGGCCCCCTTGGGGGAGAAAAATGAGGCAGAAAAAGTGGGTTTGTGATATTGGCAGTTAATCTCATGTACAGGGGTTGTCCAAAAATGTCTTTTCTCTGGCCTATGACTGATTGGGGCAAGGGAATATTGGCCCAGATTGATGGATCTCAAGAGAAGGGGTGGAGTGTGTACCCTGGATATTTTAGAGTGATAGAAAAGCCTTATTGGAGTCAAGAATTTACTATGCGGGCAGTTTAGAATGACTACAAGAATCTAGGATATCGAGGGACTAAAGCTACATAAAATCCAAAGACTTGACTCCTATGGGCTTCAGGAACACAATTTCCTATGAGAGACTAACTTCCCTAGTTGACACCTAATCTAGGGGTAAAATTTTAAACTCTACATCTGTGGTTAAAAATAAAAATAAGGTGTAAGTTGCCTACCAATGGTTTTCTCCATTTATGTATCAGAACAGAATGTTATTTTGTTGCCCTGGTTAGAGAGCCCTGGGATCACAGTTCACAGCAATCATCAAGTGTTGTCATCAAACGAAATATTCCCTCAGCTTGGAATATATTGACCTGCATAACATGCAGCCATTTTTTATTCTTCAGAAATTGGAAACTCAATAGTTCTCAGGCTGATCTATAAATCAATAATTCACACAATTCAACTTACCGTGGCTTCCAAAATGCCAAGACAACAGGCATGAAGCCCCGCCCCTGACTACAGAATGTAGTTTGAAAAATATCCCAACTTAAAGGTCTGCAGTGGTGACTCACACATGTAATCCTAATGGTCTGGGAGGCCGAAGCAATTGATCCAAAACAAGTGGGAACTGTAGTGGTCTCCTGGACACCTAGATGCTCAGGAGGTTGAGGCAATAACATATGTTGAGCCCACATGTCTGTTGTGTTTAGTTCTGATGGTGTCACACACTCTACCCAGGGGAAAAGAGTTAGACGTTGTCTCAACGAAAAAGAAAATGATATCTTGTGTTGAATGGGTCAAAGTACCTCAATTCATGATAACCTGTGTGTGAGCGTGGAAATAGGTTTGACATACTCTCACTATCTCTCACATACTCTCACTATCTGGGTATAACTTATAATCTGAGCATTTTGAGCACTTGAAATTTTGAAAAACATTCTCAAATAGATACTTTGAAATATGTAGTTCACTCTTTGAAAGTATACAAATCTGTGTTCTTAGTATAGTCACAGATTTGTATAGCTAACATCACAATACAGTTGTAGTACTTTGTGATCTCCCCCACTCAAAGAACAAGAATACTTACTAGCAGTCACTTTCAACTTCCCAACCACCATCCAATACTGGCATCCTACTCCTAGCAGACAATTGGCTTTGTCATGACGTTTTCTTCTGAGATCAATCTTCCTCTATGTGGTCTTTTGTAAGTGACCTTATTCTCATATCGTAATGATTTTAAGGTTCAATCTTATTGCCACATAAATGTACATTTCATTCCTTTTGACACATGAAAAATAGTTCATTGTGTGAATATAGCCCTTTATATGTATCCAATATGTAAATGCTCTCAGTAGTTCTGAAGATGTTCCTTTCTTATGTAAAATTTTTTTATATTTTTTATCAACAAGATATGTTGCCTCTGTCAAAAGCCTCTTGTCTTTCTATTGAAATGACAGTATGTTTTTTTCTTATTGATTCTATTGAGGTAGTTTGTTCTTTTAGTTTATTTTTTTTTCATATTGATCTAAACTAGTAATCCTGGTAATAAATCCCTTTTAGAATACATAAATAAAATACTTTGTATGCTTCATATTTAAAATTTTTCATACTTATGGCCTGCCTTTAACAACTCTTCTGGCTAGAGCAGTAACTCTTTATTGGCTAGTCTACCTTCAGGTAACCATTCTAAGACTTCCCCTAACCAAACTTATATATAGAAGCATGCTCTCTCTCTTTCTCTCTCTCTCAGTCTCTCAGTCTCTCCTCTCTCTCTCCCCCTCTCCCTCTTCTCTTATTTCTCTCTTTTCTCCCCTCCTCTTTCTCTCTCTTCTTTCCTCTACTTCTTAGTGCTGCTCTGCTGCATCCCTCCCTCACCAATAAAAACTTTCTGTACAAGCCTTGGTGGTCTGTGAGATCTTTGCCCGTGGATTGCTACCCTTTCATCTGGTGTCAGATGTGAGATGTAATTAGGGAATGCTTCCACATATTCCATTAGGTTTTATCTTTTGTGGACTCCCTATCCTTTTCTCGCAAACCTGGTACTCAATACCTTATCAGCTTGTGTTCATCTGCCACGGTGCTTCAGCCAGCATTCAACACCAGCCTCATCCAAACTTGGTGAGTATCCCAATGGGAGTGAGTTTTCCCTAATCATCATCTGGATTGCTTACATTCCTGGTGATTTGCCCATTTATCCAGGCTTTAGTAAGTTCCCTATTTCCAATGACCTTGTGTAGTTTAGCCCAGAGCTTCCATGCCTCTCATAAATATTCCTTAAGACAGATCTCAAGCTCTCCTCGGACTCAAGTGTCTGACACTGATCTGAGTATAGTGACAGCTGTCCCATACTGTGTTCTCAACTTCATGGCCAGTAACAAAGCAGCAGAGATGTCTGCCCTTTGTCCTGGTCCTCACGTGATTCTGCTCACGCCTTATTCTGGTGACTAATTGCCATGGGTTCAAGCCATTCTACCCACTTAAGTCCCCCTTTGGGTGCTTATTGCACCACCTGGTAGAATTAGGAAACTCTCTACCCAGGTTTAGCCACTTTATTTAATTTTTCATCAATTTGAGACTTATATAACTATTGTGAACTCCTTGGGAAATGGAGCAAGGTCCACTATGTTCAGAGATTCTCAGATCTTAGAACCAAACCTAATTTATGTTGAAGCAATTCCACAATTCTTGTAGCAAAAGGCTTTTCTACTGTCTTATATCCCCAAACCAAACCTATTTTACCCAGCAGATGAACCTCCGCGGCAAAGACAAGTGGCCACCAGTTCCAAAAACAGAGTAAATCTTGTTCCAGCCCACCATACTCGGCTTCTTTCTTAAGCACACAGTTGCTTTCACCCTCTATCTCTCTTACTTCCATGTCAACTAATCAAAGCTCGTCTCCTAACTCCCTCTCCAACAAGCCCTCAGAGTTCTTCCATGTTGTCTCTCTGTCCACCACTGGATGGTCCAAGAAACACTTCTGGACCTCTATGTCCTATCAGCTAATCTCACATGATTTTTTTAAATATTTTTTTTCCAATACTCTAACCGCTAATAAGTGCAAATGAGTTTGGGAGAGGGTAAAAGAGGCAGGAAATTAATTCCATATGTTAAACAATGAGTATCCTACAGGTGACACATTGACCCCTAACTCCCAGCCAAATTAGAATTATAATAATAATGCTGGAACATAAAGTAGAGACATTTTTATTACCTGAACTGTTTCTGAACTTAGAACTTCTGCCAAAAAAGTCATCAATTATGATAAATTATGAGATGTCATGCAAGATAAGTGTAAAATCCTTCAGCTTTCCTCAAATGCCTTACTGAGGCTTTTGTTAAATATATTAACTTAGATTTTAAAATGATAAATAGAAAAAAGTTATCATAATTTATTTACTTAAATAAAGTTACACCGACATCAATCTTAAGTTAAAGCACTTGGAGCACTGACCCTTAACAAACCCAGCTGTGATCTTACACATACCCTTTAAGATTTACATGGAGAGAGAATATTTTCCAAAGGGAAAATAAAAAATCTCAAACCCAAGATTATCAAATCCTAGCTCACATTATAAACAGTATCACTAAGGCCAAATTCCTAACCTGACTATGTCATTAGGGGCCAAAGGCTGCTTCATGACTCAATCACGTGAACCATGCTACAAATGCAGTGGAGAAAACCAATGGGTTCGATGTTGTCCCAATCTTAACTCCCACCAGGGATGTGCCTTCTCTCTAAAAAGAAAGGATCATTGGAAGGATAACTTTCCCTTGCCCCGGAGAGGATATGGGGCTAGCCAAACTCAGGCACCTACATCAGACTTGTTAGGGCTTTCCTCTTCTGAAGACTGACGGGACCTTGGCTTCTTTCACCCGATGAAATCACCTCCACAGCACCAAGGTGTTGATGTTGGTAGGTAGGACGATCGCCTTTTTCCTACACACAGGAGCAAGCTTCTCAGTTCTTAAAAATTTCATCAGTCCTACCTCCCTGTCGCCCACCTCTATTGTCAGGGTAGAGGGTTTTTCCCATCTTCCACATCAAAGTTCTTTTTACACTGCATGATTGGCAATTTCTCGTTTAAAATTCCTTTTTGGTGTGGACTTCCTGTTCAGCTTCCCTTCTGGGACATAGCACACTTTGCAATTTAGATGTCACCCTCTCTCACCAATAAAATCTTTTTGTACAAGCTTTGGTTGTCTGTGACATCTCTGCCGGTTGAGTGCCACCCTTTCAAAACCTCTGTCGGAGACAAAAATTCCAAATATCTTCTCCCATTCTGAGGGCTGTCTGCTTGCTGTCCTCACTGTGCTTTTTTACTGTGAAGACATTTTTTACATTGATAAGATCCCTGTAATGTATTTGTGGTGTTGCTAGAGGTCCTTCTTAAAAAATATTCGCCCAGACCGATATCTTCAAGATTTTTGTCTGCAATTTCTTCTAGCATTTTTAGACTTTTATGTCTTAAGTTATAGGCTTTAATCCAGGGAGCATTTATCTTATTTAATAATGAAAGTGTGGGTCCATTTTCAGTCTTCTACAGGTACCCAGCAAGTTCACACTGCCCCGTTTTTTAAATAAGTAGTCTTTTTCCCAGTGATTGTTTTTATTTGGCTTATGGAAGATCGAATGATACTAAGTAGCTGGGTTAATCTCTTGGTTTTCTATTCTGTTCCACACATCTATCTCCCTGTTTTTGTGCCAGTACGATGTTGTTTTGATCACTATCATCACTATCAATTTATAGTATGGTGTGTGGTCTAGTAGCATGGTTCCTCCTGATTTGTCTTTTTTTCATAGTTATGTCTTGGCTTTTCTTTTCTTTTCTTTTTTTTTTTTTGTGATTCCATACAAAAACACTTTTTATATTTTGAGGTCTTTAACATATGACTGTGGTGCTATCATAAGGACTGCATTAAAATTGTATATTAATTTAGGTAGTATGAACATTTTTTTTTTATTGTTGGGGATTCATTGAGGGTACAATAAGCCAGTTACACTGATTGCAATTGTTAGGCAAAGTCCCTCCTGCAATTATGTCTTGCCACCATAAAGTGTGACACACATCAAGGCCCCACCCCCCTCCCTCCATCCCTCTTTCTGCTTCCCCCCATAACCTTAATTGTCATGAATTGTCCTCATATCAAAATTGAGTACATAGGATTCATGCTTTTCCATTCTTGTGACACTTTGCTAAGAATAATGTTTTCCACTTCCATCCAGGTTAATACAAAGGATGTAAAGTCTCCATTTTTTTTAATGGCTTGAATAGTATTCCATGGTATACATATACCACAGCTGTAGTATGAACATTTTAAAAATGTTGATTCTTCCCAGGCATGAGCCTAGTATGTTTTTACAATTGTTAACATCTTTAGCTATTTATTCTGTTAGAAAAAAAATTTTGAGTTTCTTTTTTAAAAAGTTTAGAAACTTCTAGAGTTTCATAGTTTTTTTATAGAGATTTTTCACAACCTTTGTTAGGAAAACTCCCAAATATTTCATCTTCTTGGCTCTATTGTAAAAGAAATAGAGACATTGACTGTTTTTTTTTTTTTTTTTAGTTTGACTATTATTGATATATATACATGCTACAGATTTGTGATTATTGATTTTGTAATCTGAGATGCTGCTGTATTTTTTGATTACTTCTAACAGTTTTGTAGTAGAATTCCTGGGGTTTTCCAGAAATACAATCATATCATCTGCAAAGACTGCAAGTTTGGGCTCCTCTGACTCTCTATGGATACCCTTGATCGCCTTTTCTTGCCAGATTGTGAGGGCTAAGACATCCATTACAATGTTAAAAAGCACTGGAGACAATGGGATCCTTGCCTTGTTCATGAACTGAGTGGAAATGATTTCAATTCAACCCCACTAAACACGATATTGACAGTGGTTTTAGTGTAGATGATCTGTATCAGTCTAAGAAATGCTCTTTGTGTAACAATTTTATTTTTATTTTGTTTTTTGTTTTTTGAAGTTTTTTGCCAGAACCAACGTTTGAACCCGCCAACCCTGGTATACATGGCCAGTGCCCCATGCCTTCGAGTCACATGTGCCACCCTGTACATATTATCTTTAGTGTTCTGATCATGAAAGGATGCTGGATATGATTAGAAGATTTTTTTTTTGCATTAATTTATAAAATCACATGGTCTTTGTTTCTTTTTTATTTTTTGTATGTGATTAATTCTATTTGTAGATTTATGTATATTGAAGAAGGCTTGAGAGCTTAGGATATAACCTACTTGATCGTGGTTTATAATTTTTTGATGTGTTGTTGCTTTCTGTTTTCTGGGATCTTCTTGAATATTTTTGTATCAATCTTCATTAGAGATATTGATGTATAATTTTCTTTTCTTATTAGGACTTTTCCTGATTTGGAGATAAAGGTGATGTTTTTTTCTTAGAATGTTTTGGGTACTATTCATTGTTGCTCTATATTTTGGAAAATGTTAAGTAATATAGGTTCTAATTCCTTTTTAAAGATTTGGTAGAATTCTGATGTGAAGCCAACTGCTGCCAGACTTTTTTATTTTTGGGAGACTATCTATAGTACTAGAAAGGTGCTGTGCTTCCGAGTATTGGGTTATTTCCTTCAGAATTCCATATTTGAAAGAATAGAGTTTATTGTAATATTTGTTAAATTTTTTTGAGTTTATGAGGAGTTGTTATTTTGTCTTCATCTTTTCTGATTGATGAAATTAGAGATTTTCATCTTTTTATCCTTGTTATGTTTGGAAAAGTTTTTTTCTCTTTTATTGACCTTTTCTAGAAAGCAACTTTTTAATTTATTAATCTGTTATATAATGCTTTTGTTTTTAATTTCATTTAATTCTGCTCTAATTTTTGTTATTTCTTTTCTTCTGCTGGGTTTGGGATTGGAAGGTTCTTCCTTTTCAAGTTGTTCAAGATGTCCTATCAAGTGTTTAACTTCCACATTTTCTGTTTCCTTTAGGAAGGCTTTCAATGCTATAAATTTCCCTCTTAGAACTGCCTTTGTGCTATCATAGAGGTTCTGGTAATTCATATCTTCATTATTGCTTTGTTGCAAAAATGGGGAAAGATTGTTTGTAGTTGTACCAATTTGGCTGGTCCATATTTTTTTTTTTATTACATGGGTCCATTTTTGAACCCATCATCCTTGTTATATGTGGCTGGCACCTTACTGACTGAATGGTAGGCAACAACCCTTATCTAACTTTGTTTCTGCAGTTTGGACCGGGCTGGTTTTGATCCTGCATCCTCCAGCGCATGGGGCCAGTGCCTCACTCCATTGAGCCACACATGCTCCCCCTCATCTAATATTTTTATAAAATTTAAAGAACAAGATATGCTGCCTCTGTCAAAAACTTTTCTTTGTTTCTTGAGGTGACTGTGTGGTTTTCCTTATTGATGAATTAATGTAATGTGTTCTATTGGTTGATTTTCTTATATTTAACTGGACCAGAATTCCTGGTAATAAATCACACGTGGGATACACGTATGAAATATTTTGTATGCTATCGTATTTTTTTCTGCACCTGTACAGTATCTCTCTTATACATTGGATAATATGTTTCGCTCTTTGCCTCAGAAAAAAACATTGATACCATCATTGCTCGAGGAAATGCAAGTTACTAAGGTCAAGTGAACCTCCTGAGTTTATGCATTTCAGTATCTGAGAGTACAGATCCATGGCACCACTGCTGGGGAAGTTTTGCACTTACTTCACGGACAAGTGGGGTCTTACTATCTTGCACAGTCTTGTCTGAAACCCCTTACCCTCGAGTAATCTTTCTGAGGCAGCCTCTGAATTTCCTGGGATTATAGATGTGAACTGTGGTGATCAGCAATGCTTATGTTTTGGTGAAGAGTTGTCTCTATAATCCTCAAAAATAACAGGCCACAAATAGAAAAATAAAATCTCTATTTCAATATAATTAACAAACTCCAAAATTCACCAAATTCAGGGATACGGTTCAAGACTACAGAATCAGGGATCACTTGTACAGTGTGTTTCTTTTTTACTAGAGAAATTTCCCTTAAGTTGTAGAGGAGAGGGACTGCGAAAAGAAACCAATGAAGGAAAGAAAGGAATGGAGAAAGTAAGAGAATGAGAGAGAGAATATTGGATGAAGAAAAGATAAAGTGAGGGAAGGGCAAATGGAGGGAGGCATGGAGAGAAACAAAGAGAGAAAATTACCAAACTTGGTGGTTTATAATCCCAATTTATAATCCCAACTCTCTGGCAGGCTCAGATGAGTGGAGTTGGTTAATGTGTGGTTTCTGAGAATGGACTGAGCAAGTGTCCAATGATATCTCTTCTAAAAAGTGGAAAATCATCTAGGCTTTGAAAATGGCACTTGTAGTCCTAGCCACATGGGAGTCTCAGCCATGAGGATTGCCTGAATTGTGTAATTTGAGGTTGCTGTGATCTAGGCTGAGGCCACGAAAACTAGCCTGGGTCAAATATTGAAAGCATATCTCACAAATACCTATACACACACTCACAGACAAATCGACAAACAAACAAAAAGGGATTTTCATCATGTAAAAAGACCAGAATTACCTTGATGGTTCAAAAAATGTAAACATGATTAAGACTTGTGAAACTATGCCCAAATTGAGGCTGCAGTCAGGCATAGGCATAGTAAAATTGTAAGTTTCTCTCAAATGGATATTTGTAGGTGGTAGGTGTCAAAAATGTTCTTAAAATATTATACCAGGGGAATTGCCTGAGGTAAAGTAGGTAGGGCGCTGGCCCCATGTGATTTTATTTTCTTCTCTAGAATAGGCTTGTTTTGGACATTAGATTTCCTACACAATGTCCTCTCTTGAAATCAGGTTGGGCAATGTGTTCATTAGTGGTACTCAGTACCTGCACTTATTAATTCTGATACTGGTAAATATCAGCCCCTCTGGAAAGTTCCAATATTCCAGACTTCCAGGCCAGGTATGCCCAAAAATTTGATTCTTGGGCACATAGGAAGTAGAAGGGTTTATTTGGGTCCCAAGTTCAATATAGAATCACTAATAAAACATAAGCAAAAAAGAGATGTGGGCATAACTGTGTTGATACCCGTCACCAAGGAAATGCAAAACAGTCCTGATGTAATCTCTACTTGTCACCAGGGCTTGAGGATTGAACACTCCTCATAGCATCTAAAAGCCCCTTAATTAGAACTCCATGAATTGTGACACACATGACTATAATATTTGCTTACTATGGAAAGCCAAGGTGGGCTGATCTCCTGAAATCAAGGGTTGCACAGAAGGCTGAGCAGAAGCAAGATACCTTCTGCCTGGTTGCACAATGGGTTTGTACTTAAATAGTTTAGGTTGTCACAGGTTGTGGCCCTTGCTTTTACTTCTGGCTACTCCAGACTGTGAGGCAGGATGATTCCTTCATCCCAAGAATTAGTTGTTGCTTTGTGCTAGGCTGATAAAGTGCCAATCTTGCAGGGGAAACATGGTGAGAGGCTGTCTCATGATAAATAATGAAAAAGAGAAAGAAAGAAAGAAAGAAAGAAAGAAAGAAAGAAAGAAAGAAAGAAAGAAAGAAAGAAAGAAAGAAAGAAAGAAAGAAAGAAAGAAAGAGGAGGGGAGGGGAGGGGAGGGGAGGGGAGGGGAGGGGAGGGAAGGGAAGGGAAGGAAAGGAAAGGAAAGGAAAGGAAAGGAAAGGAAAGGAAAGGAAAGGAAAGGAAAGGAAAGGAAAGGAAAGGAAAGGAAAGGAAAGGAAAGGAAAAAAAATAATTTGCTGAACACAGTTTCCAAGAGCCGAGCTTCCAGGCGATGTCAGTATGAAGATGGAATATGAGACAACGTAAAGAAGGAGATTTATTGTGGCCCCTAGTAGGGGTAAAAATAAGTCAGGATAAGCGGGATTTGGATTGGTTCATTAGGGTATTCATAGTTATCTTCTGGGTAGCTGTTCTCCCAAGATATCTGCTCCCGGGCTTCAAACTGATGGGGGATAGGGAATATTTTTTCCATATTGAAGGAGTTTAAGAGAAGAGTGGAAGGTACCTACGGATCTTTTAGTGTGCATAGTAGAAGCCTGATTTCAGTCAAGAATTCATTGTGTGTGCAGTTTCCAGTGATTACAAGAATCTAGAATATGAAAGAGTAAGATTAATGGAGATTGTAAGAAAACAATTTCCCAATAAGAGAATAATTTTTCTAGTTGTCATCTAATCTGCGGAAAATTTTTCAACTCTAGATCCGAGATCAAAATATACAAATCAGAAATAAGTTCACTATGAGTGTTTTCCTCCATTTTTGTACAGAGATACAGTTTCATTTTGTTGCAACTGATAGAGTGCCCTGATATCATATCTCATTAAATTTAATCTATTGTCATCAACCTAATCTTTTCCCATAGCTGGAAACCTCAGCCCCTGCATAATATCTGGCCATTTTTTATTGGTCAGAGATGGGGCTTTCACTAGTGCTTGGGTGGTCTCCAATTCACAAACTCAGACAATTCAACTGACAGGGTCTCTTAAAGTGCCAAGAGGACAGGCATGAAGCAACACCACTGGCCACCAACCTTAGTTTGAAAAATATTACAATATTATTGTGTGTCTGGAATGGTGGCTCACACCTGTAATCTTAACACTCTGGGAGGCAGAAACAGGTGGTCTAAAGTTAATGAGCAATGAGAAGGAGCACCTGGACTCTCAGATGCTCAGGAGGCTGAGTCTATAGGATATGTGGATCCAGAAGTTTGAGATTATAGTTATATATGATGATGTCAAGGGACTCTTTCCAGGAGGAAGTTGTCAGACTCTGTCTCAAGAAAAAATAAAATGACAACTTTGGTAGAATGGAACAATGTGCCTTCTATGTCAATTCATGGTATTCTGTGTGTGAGTTGGGAGATTATGTTGACTGTCTCTCAAGTACTCTCATGACCTGGGTAATTCTTATGCTTTATTTGAGCACCTCAACTTTTGGAAAAGTATTTTCAAGTAGATTTATTGAAATAAGTAGTTCACCCTTTGAAAGTATACAGTTCTGTGTAGTTCTTTGTACTCACACAATTGTACAGCTATCCTAACAATCTAATTTTAGAGCTTTGGCTTCTTCCCACACACAAAAAATGTCAATACCTACTAGCAGTCACTTTCCCATCATCCTCCCCTCCCTGCCCCCTCCACCTAGAGGACAATTGGCCTTGTCTTGATGTTTTCTACTGAGTTCAGTCATGATCTGTGTGGTACTTTGTACCTGGCCTTTTTCCCTCATCATAATGGTTTTAAAGTTCATTCATATTGTAACATATATTTGCACTTAATTTCTTTAGATTTTGTGAATATAGCACGTTATATGTGTCCACCCATCTGTAAATCCAATTTGTAGTCCTAAAAATGTGTCCTTCTCAATTAAGACTTTTTGTTGTTGTTATCTTTCAGTTTGTCTGAGGCCTGGTTTAAACTCACCATTCTCAGGACATGGAGCCATAGGCCTATTCACTGAGAAACAGGCAGCTCCCCTCATCTAATATTTTTAAAATATTTTATCAACAAGATATGGTACCTCTTTCAAACGCCTTTTCTGTGTCAAAAAATTATCCCAAATTCAAAATCTGGATTGATCGATCACACCTCTAATGCTAACTCTCTGGGAGGCAGAAGTAGGTGGTCCAAAGTAACTGTACACAGTGAGGGATCACCTGTAGTGCCAGCTACTTGGGAAGCTGAGGGAAATGAATTGCCAAAACTCAGGAGTAGAAGCTTGCTGTGATCTCTGATGTCACAACACTCTACTGAGGGTGAAAAACTGAAATTTTATCTTTAAAAAAGAAAAAAAAAGAAGAAAATGAATAGCATCCTACTTAAGTGCCTCCATGAATTTATGTCAGCTGTGATGCAGCCTGAATCACAGTATTGTACAAAATCTCACCTGTTGTGTCAACTAGAGCTGAAATCACAACCATTAATAGAAGCAATAAGGCACAAATGGGAGATCACTTCTATGTCTGTGGATAAAGGGCAAACAAGTGTCCTGGTTCAAATCTTTGAGGGTTACCAGGTGAAGTGGCCAGAAAGGGCCACTAAATATCTTTGACCAGAAGACTGTATCCCAGGACATTACATGATGAAGTCACTACATGATCACCTTGGATGACATCAAATGGGTATTGCCTTGGGTTATCATGTTTATCCTTAACCTTATTCCTACTAAGCATGTGGTATCGGTATGTGGGTTTGTCATTGGGTTCAAACTGTTAAAAATGACTGGAGTTCTATTCTCCACACTCAATTTCTGCTTTCAAAACATTGCCTGTATGTCTGGCCAACAGATTCAACAACCCTTTTTGTTTCACGTCATGGATTTGTAAGCAAGTAGAAGAGTGTTGTTTATACCTAATACTTCCATGGGATGTTAGAGAAAAAAGAATCTGAGCCCAATGATCAGACAGTGATTTCAAAGATCTGACAAGTATGTCACACAATTCTCAGTTCTAGAATTCCTGAGATTGTATTTCCTTCTCTAGAATAGTCTTGATTCAGACTATAGGTGTCCTACTGAAGGATCTCTCTTGAAATATAGTTAGGCAATGTGTCCAGAAGTGCACTCCACACCTGAAGTTATTTTTTCTGATCATGGAAAATATTGCTTATCTGGAAATTTTCAATATTCTTGACCTCCCTGCCAGGTGTGTACAAACTTTTTTGGCTTCTTGGCCACATACAATGTAGAAGAGTTTTAGGGGGCCACATGTACAATACACAATCACTAATGAAACCTGATAAGAAAGAGATGTGGTGAAAACAATGGTGATGCCTGCCACCATGGATATGCAAAACAGTCCTGACATAGTCCCCATGTGTCACCTGGGTGTGGTAAGAGTTATGTAAAATGAAAAGGGTTCATTAATAGAGGTTGTAAGAAAACAATTTCCCTATGAGTAAATAATTTCTCTAGTTGACAACTAATCTAAGGGAAAAGTTCAACCCTAGTTCTGATGTCAAAAGGAAAATTGAGCCATAAATTCCCTACCAATGGTTCTCTCCATTTACATATTAAGAAAGTCTCTTTTTTTTGCCATCGGTAGAGTGCCTGGGTATCATATGTCACATTAAACTTCAAGTGTTGTCATGAAGCAAACCTATTCCCTCAGTGGGCTTATCCACCTGCAAAACATCTGGCTGTTTTTTATTATTCAGATATGGAGATCTCACTAGTGCTCAGGCTGGTGTTCAATTCAGAAACTCAGACAATCAAAATATTGGGGCCTCCCAAACTATCAAGGTGATGGTGAAGAAGGAACACCAGTGTCCACTGGCCATGGTTTTTAAAGTGTTCCCACTTCAAGATCTGGAAAGGTGACTCACATTTTATTGTTAATATTCTGGGAGGCAAAAGCACGTGGTCCATAGAAACTGGCCACTGTCGGGGAGCATCTGGACTCCAAGAAGCTCAGTAGGCTGATGCAATAGGATCTGTGGACCAAGGAGATTGAGACTGCAGGTAACTATGATGACTTCAGGACACCTTACCCAGGAAGAAGTTGTTAGAATGTGTCTCAAGAAAAAAGAAAAAGACAACTTGATAGAATGTAACAATGTGCCTTCCATGTAAATTTATGGTAACCTGTGTTTGATCAGAGAGATTGAGAGGGACTGTCTCTAAGTACTCTCTTGGCCTGGGTACTTCTTCTGCTGGAGCCTTTTGAGCACCTCAAGTTTTAGAAAACATCGTCAACTCGCTTTGTTGAAGTAAGTCATGGAAAGTATACAATTCTGTATTTCTTATTTTAGTCACACAATGGTAAAGCTATCATCACAATTTAATTTTAGAAATTTGTCTTCTCCCCCCACACAAAGAATGTCAATACATACTAGCAGTCACTTTCACTTCCCCACCATTCTCCCTGGCCTGCCCCCTACTCCTAGCTGACAATTGGCCTTCTCCTCATGATTTTTTTTTTTTTCTGAGTTCAGTAATCCTAAGTGTGGTCTTTTGTAAGTGGCCTTGTTCCCTCACCATAACAATTTTAAGGTTCATTCCTACTGTAACATAAATGTGCACTTCCTTTCTTCAGATGGTTGAAAAATATTCCATTGTGGGAATATAGAATGTTATATGTTTTCACTCATCTGTAAATTTTATTGAGTCCTGAAGACCTTCCCTGCTAATGTAACATGTTTTATCATTGTTCTCATACTTTGGCAGGGGCAGAATTTGAACCGAGCACCCTAGGTATATAGGGGCATTGCCCTACTCACCCTTATCTAATATTTTTTAATGATTTTCTCTACAAGGTATGTTGCCTCTGTCAAAAGAATTTTCTGTGTCTCTTGAGGCAACCACGTGGTTTTTCTTATTGATTCTATTAATTTAGTGTGTTTCATTAGTTGATTTTCCCATATTGAGCAGGAATGGCAATTCTAGTAATAAATCCAACTTGTGATATGTGTTTTAATTATTTTTTATATTACTGGATGTTTACTCCACCTACAGTACCCCTCATACATTGGATGCTGTGTTTCCCCCTTTATTTCAGAAAACACATTGGTACCATCATAGCTCAAGGAAATGCAAGCTGATTAGCTCAAGACATCCTTGTTACTTTATGCTTCATAGCAGCTGAGAGTACAGGACCATGCCACCACTGCTGGGAAAAGTGTCCACTTATTTCTTGGACAAGTGGGGTCTTACTATGTTGCTCAGTCTGGTTTCAAACCCCATAGCTTACAGTGATCTTTCTGCCTCGGCCTTTGAATTGCTTGGATTATAGGTGTGCGCTATTGTGCTCATTCATGCTTATGTTTTGGTGAAGGTTTTCCTCAATTATGCTCATAGATAACAGCTAACACAAATGGAAGATCACTTCTCTGTGGATGGATGGCGAAGAAGTGTCTTGGTTCAAAACCTTGAGAATTACCAGCTGAAGTGAGCAGAAAAAGCCACTTAGTATCTTTGACAAGAAGCCTGGATCCCAGGAGATTACAGGATGAAGTCACTACATGGTTACTGTGGATTACATCACAACACATGTTGCCCTGGGTTACCATGTTTATCCTTAACCTTATTCTTGCTAAGGATGTATAGTGGCTATCCCAGTTTGTTGTTGGGTACAAACTGTTACAAGAGATTGGGGTTCTGTTCTCCATGTTCAATTTTTGCTTCCAAATGCTTGTTTGTGTACCTAGCCAAAAGATTCAACAAACTTTCCGTTTCTTTTCACATTAATGCTGGTTTCTTTCATTAAAGGTTCTGTTATCCACACAATTACTGCTTGCAACAGTTTGTAAATTTAACAACCTTTCTTTTCCTTTTCATGTCATGGATTTGTAAGTATGTGGAAAGTATGTTTTATACCTAGGGGCACCACACATTCAATGCACAATCACTAATGGAACCTGATAAGCTAAAAAAGAGATGTGGGCATAATTCTGTTTATATCTGCCAGCAGAATATTCAAAACAGTACTGATATAATCCCTGTGTTTCACCTGGGACCTGAGAATTGCACACTCATCAAAGCCCCTCACATCCACTACAGTAGACCTCAATGTCTTTTGACACAAATGACTATAATATTTGGCTTCTCTGGAAGGCCAAATTTGGCTGATCCCCTTGAGTTCATGGGTTGGAAACAAGGCTGAGCAATAGTAATACACCCATGGCCTCATTCATACACCAGTTTATACAAAAATAGAAAATGTGTCAAGGGTTCTGTCCCTTGTCTGTACTTCCAGCTACTCTAGAGGCTGAGGTCTGAGGATCAATTCATCTCAAGTGTTGGTTGGCCACATATGTAACTAGGCCTGAGGATTGGACACTCCTCAAATGCCCTGCAAATTTCATAAATTAAGCACAGATAAATGACTTAGGCCATGGAAGACTGCAATTTGTGGTTTCTCTGGGGGGCCACCAAGGGCTAAACCACTTTGTTCAGGGTTTGGAAACAAAGTTGTGCAACAGCATGATACCCAAACACACCGAATGTGTACTATTACAAAAGAGATTGTCAAGTGTGTTGGGCCTAGACTTTAGTTGCAATTACTCTAGAGGCTGAGGCAAGTAGGATTCCTTCAACCCAAGGATTGGATGTTGCTGTGTGCCGGGCTAATGCCATTACATTCCAGCCTGAGAAATATAGGGAGAGTCTATCTCATTTAAAATAATTAAAGAAAAAAGAAAGGAAATTTGCTTGGCTCTTTTCCAAGATCTGAAGTAGGAGGAGACGTCACTAGGCAGATGAAACCTAAAAGCAGATGTGGAGAGTGTACTCTAGATCTATTAGTATGCATATGAAAAGCCTTATTTGAGTCAAGAATTCACTGCGTGATGTGGCAACCTCTGTGACTCATTTGGTAGGGCACTGTTCCAATATACCAAGGGTAGCAACTTCAAACCTAGCCACAGACAATCCACAGCCTAAGAATTGCCAGGTGATGTGGTTGATGCCTTTAATTTCAGCTCCTTGAGAGGCTGAGGGAAAAGAATCGCCTAAGCCCAGAAGTTGGAGGTTGCTCTCAGTAGTGTGATGCCATTATACTCTACCGAGAACAATAAAGTGATAAAGTGAGAATCTATCTCTACAACAACAACAACAACAAAAAAAAATGAATTCACTGTCTGGGAATTTTCCAATGACTACAGTAATCAAGGATGTCAAAGCATCAAAGTTACACAAAACCCAAATGACTGACTAATAGGAGGTTGTAGGGAAACCATTTCCAAATGTGAGAATAATTTCTCTAGTTGATGTCTAATCTAGAAAAAAAAATCAACACTACATCTGGGGTCAAAAGTTAAAATTAGGGTAAGTTCCAAACCAATGATTATTTCCTTTTATGTATTGCAACAAAGTGTCATTTTCTTGCCCTCACTACAGTACTCTAATATCACAGTTCACAACAAGCTTCAAGTGTTGTCATCATTAAAATGTATTTCCTCACCTGGGACTCTATGCATCTGCATATCACTTGGTAGTTTTTTTATTATTATTCAGAGACAGAGATCTCACTACTTCTCAGGCTGTTATCCAATTCATGAACTCAGACAATCCAACTGACTGGACCTCCCAAAGTTCCAAAATGAAACACAATTGCTGGCCACCAAGTATAGTTTGAAAAATATCCCCAAATTTAAATTTCTGAGTGGTTGCTCACATCTGTAATCCTAACAATGTTGGAGGCAGGCAAAACAAGGTGGTCCAAATAACTGGGAAATATGGTGGAGTCCCTTAACTCCAAGATAGTGAGGAGGCAGAGGCAATAGGAACGGTTGAGCCCAGGAGTTTGAGATTGTGGTTAGGTAGTATGATGTCAAGCCACTCTACTCAGGATGGAACAATGTGCTTTCCATGTCAATTCATGTAGTCTGTGAGTGAGCAGGGATATAGGCTGGACTGTCACTCAAGACTCTCACCTCCTGGGTATTTCTTATTCTATGTGGCTTTTGAGCACCTTAAGTTTTGGAGAACATTGTCAAGTAGTTTCATTGCAATAAGCAGTTCACCCTTTCACAGAGTACACAATTCTGTTTTTGTTGTTGTTGTTTTTGTTTGTTTTTAGTATAGATACACAATTCTACAGCTATCATTACAATTTAAATTTAGAACTTTATTTTCTCCCCCCACACAAAGAACTTCAATACCTACTAGCAGTCAATTTCATTTCTCCAGCACCCTCTTTCACCTGCTCCCTATTCCTAGCAGACAATTGGCCTTCTCTTGATGTTTTCTTCTGAGTTCAGACATACTCTGTGTGGTCTTTTAATTGGCCTTGTTCCTTATCAATATCATTGTAGGGTTTATTTCTATTGTGACATAAATGTGGACATCATTTCTTTTGATGGTTGAAAAGAAAGTGAGGGAAAGAAACAAAGAAAGATACAATGACTAAACTTCATAGCTCACACCTATAATTCTACCCTTTTAGCAGGCTGGGATGAGTGGAATTATTGAATGAGGGGGTGCTGAGAAAAAAAAAGAATAATTTTCAGACCTGACTCTACTAAAAAGTGAAGAATTTCCTTGGCATTGCAATATGTGTCTGCATTCCTAACCACACTGGAATTTCAGGCAGGAGGATTGCAACAATCCTTGAGGTTGATGTTACTATGATCTAGGCTGAGGCCATGAAAGACTATCCTGGGCCACATACGAAAATCATATTTCAAAATACTCATATGCACAGACAAACCAACAAACCAACCAACAAATATTTTCATCATCCATAATGTCAGAATTACCTTGATAGTTCAAACAAAGTAGACATGCTTAAAACCTATGAAGCTATAACCCAGTTATAGCCTAAGAATAGGGGAAGGGGTAAAGGGAGGGGAGGGAGGACAGAGGTGGGCAGAAGGAGGGTGATTGGTGGGATTACACCTGAGGTGCATCTTACAAGGGTATATGTGAAACTTAGAAAATGTACAATTTAAATGTCTTAACACAATAACTAAGAAAATGTCAGGAAGGCTATGTTAACCAGTGTGAAGAAAATGTGTCAAATGGTGTATAAAGCCAGTGTATGGTGCCCCATGATCACATTAATGTACACAATTATGATTTAATAATAAAATAAATTAAAAAAAAACCTGTGAAGCTATGACCAATTGAAGGCTGTAGCCAGGTATATAAATCTGTACAATTCTCTCAAATGAATGTTTTGGGGTAGGTGTTAATGGGTTCTTGAAATAGCATCCATGGTCTTTCCCCATGGGATGGGTAGGAGACTGGCCCCATATTACGAGGCTTTTGAGTTTGAACACAGACCCAGCCAAACTACAAGAATAAATATCTGGTTGTTGTAGAGGACTCCTGTAGTAATAGCTACTTGAGAGCCTTAGGGAAAAGAATTGCCTTAGCTCAGGAGTAGGAGCTTGCAGTGAACTGTAATGTAACAGAACTATAGTAAATTGGACAAAGTGAAACTGTGTATATTTTTTGACATCCATAAAGTATGACATTAATGCTATAATAGGGATTATATTATAATTTTATGGTGCTTTGGGTAGTATGGACATGTTAACAATGTTGATTCTTCCCAGACATGAGCATGGTATGCTTTTCTATTTCTTAATGTCTTCAGCTATTTCTTTTCTTAGAGTTTCATAGTTCTCTGTATAGAGATCTTTCAAGTCCTTTGTTAGCTAAAATCAAAAACATTTCATCTTCTTTGGCACTACTCTGAGAAGAAGAGTCCTTGACTTTTCTTCAGCTTGACTATTGTTCTTGTTCTTAAAGGCTACAGATTTGTAAGCATTGATTTTATAACCTGAGAACCTGCTGTATTCCTTGATCCCTTCTAAGAGATTTGAAGTTGAATCTCTGGGTTGTTCCGGATATAAATCAAATCATCTGTGAAGAGTGCAAGTTTGATCTCCTCTGACCCTACATGTGTACATTTGATCACTTTTTCTTACCTGATTGCGATGCCTAAGACTTCAATGACAATGTTAAAAAGCAGTGGAGACAATCGGCAACCTTGCCTTCTTCATTATATGAGTGGAACTGATTTCAATTTAACTCCATTCTTTTTGATATTTGCAGTGGGTATGCTGTAGTTGGCCTCAGTGAGAAAGTCTCATTTTCTGACCCTTTGTAGGATGCCATGGCATCACACAGTCTGTAACAACTTCCAACATCCAAGCATATGTAATTATTTTGCCTCAGACTCCCAAGTATCTGGGACTACAAATGCTTGTCACAATGCCTGGCTATTTTTGTTGTTGTTACAATCTGGCCGGGGACATGCCTGAGAAAGCCTTTCTTGGTATATGAGACCAGCACCACAACCACTGAGCAACAGGATCCACCATTTGATAACTTTCTTATTTGGAGGATCTATACAACATTACCAAAGGGGTGTTAAAAGCTCCAACTATTATGGTGCTTGAGGAAATCAAGTGGTTCATGTCTGGTAGTGTTTCTCTTGTAAATTGAGATGCATTCTGGTTGATAGAATAAATGTTAATAATTTAAGTCTCACCATGATGAGTGTTACTCATTACAAATGTGAAGTGTCCTTATATTTTTTATTTTGTTGGCTTAAAGTCTATTTTATCTGCAAATAAAATTGCAATACCTGCTCTTTGTCCTGATTGCCATTTGCCTGAATTATAGATTACCATCTATGACAACACTGCTTTGGAAATTTTTCACTGATTTGGGGGAGAAGTTGGGTCTCACAATGTTAGTTAGTCTAGTCTGAAATCCCTTTGTTTCCAGTGATCTTTCTACCTTGGGTTCTGAAATTTCTGGGATTGTAGGTGTAAACTATGGAGCTCATTAATACTTATTTTCAGGTGAATTTTTTTTCTTTATTTTCCTCATAGATAATAGCCCATAGTTTAAAAAATAACCATTCTATTCATATATAATTCACAGTGCACATTCACTCATTTCAAATATAGAGTTCAAGACTACATATTCAGGAATCACTTGTATGTTTCTTTGTTTATTAATACCAAAGTTTACCTTAAGTTGTAGAATAAAATGATAGAGGAAAGAAAGTGATAAAGAAAGGAAAAGAATAGAGAGAGCAAGCAAATGAAAGGGAGAAAATTGGAAGAAGGAAAAATAAGGTGAGGGAGGAGTGAAGGCTGGGAATTTGGTAAAGAAAGGAAGAGAAAATGACCAAACTTAGCGGTTCACACCTATAATCCTAGCCCTCTGAAGGTTGGGATGTGTGGAGTTCTTGAATGTAGGGGTCCTTAAAATGAACTAATCAAGGCTCAGAATCTCTGTCTAATACAAAGTGAAAAATTATCTAGACATTGTGACAGGCATCTATATTCTTGCATCCTGTGAGTCTCAGATAGGAGAATTGCCTAAATTCTGGAGTTTGAGATTCTTATGATCTAGGCTGAAGCCACAATAGAGTAGCCTGAGCCACATACAGAAATAGTATCTCAAAAGTATCTATACACACACCCATGAACAACTAAACAACAAACCAACAAAAAAATATTTTATCTAAAAATACCAGAATTTACTTGATGATTCAAGCAAATTAGATATGTTTAAGACCTGTGAAACTAGGAACAAATTGAAGATGTAGCCAGACTTAAGAAATTTGCAAGATTCTCTCAAATGGATGTTATGTGGCAGGTGTGAATGCAGGTCTTTGAAATAGCAGCGCAGGGGAGGTGACTGTGGTTCCATGGATAGGTCATGGGCCCCATAGAATGAGGTGTTTGGTTCAAACAAAGACCAGGCAAAACTTCAAAAAAAAAAAAAGGGGGGGTATTCTTTGGGATACCAATAGTCTCAGCTACTTGTGAGATGGATGGAGGAAAATCGCTTAAGACCAGGATTTGAATGTTGCTGTGAGCTGTTATGTCATGGCATTCTACACAGGTCACAGGTAACAGCTTGACACTGTGCCTCAAAACAAAATAAAAATAAATATGGTCCTACTGAAGTGGCTTCTTGCAGTTTTTTTTTTTAGCCGTGATACAGCTTGTCTCCCTATGCTGTCCAAGTTCTCAAATGTAACATGTTGTCTAAGCCTAGTCAGTGCTGGGAAAATCAATTTTCAATAGATTCACTAAAGCACAAATGTGAGATCACTTTTATGTCTGTGCATGGAGGACTAAGAAGTTTCATAGTTCAAACACTTGAGGAACACCAGCAGAAGTGAACGGAAAAGGCCACTTTTTATGTTTGACCATTAGCCTGGATCCCTGCACTTTAAAAAGTGAAGTCACTTCATGGTACCCATGGATGACATCATAATGGGTATTGCCATGGGTCACCATTTTCAAACTTAACCTTACTCCTACTAAGTATGTATGGTGGCTCTCTGGGTATGTTGTTGGTTCCAAACCTTCATAAGTTTTGGTGTTCTTATCTCTGCACTCAATTCCTGCTTTCTAAATTTTCTTTGTGTCTGTATCCAAGACATTCAAAAACTCATTCTTTCCATTTTAATTCGTGTATTTTTCAGCAAAGGAAAGTGTGTGGTTTATAACTAGTGCAGCCCTAGGATGACATAGAGCATCAAGTTAAGCCCAAAGGTCAGAGAGTGATTTCCCAGGCATGATAGGTATGTCACACATTTCTCTGTTTTTATTTTCATGAGATTTTAATTCTTTCTCTAGAATAGGCTTGTTTCAGACTGCAGGTGTTACAGTCAGCCTCCTGTATCAAAATCTAATTATACAATGTGACCAGCAGTATACTCCATAGTTGTAGTCATTTATGATGATCCAGGTAGATACCAACCTGTATGGAAAGTTCCAACATTCCTGACCTCTGTGCCAGATGTGTCCAAACTTTTGGTTTCTTGGTCACATAGGAAGTAGAAGAGTTATATTAAGATACACTTTCAATATAAAAATCACTAATGCAAACTGTTAAGCAAAAAAGAGATGTGTGCATAATTGTCATGATATCAGCCACCACAGATAGGCAAAACATTGCTGACATATTCCTCATGTGTCTTTGGGGACTGAGGATTGGACACTCCTCAACTGCCCTGTTAAGGTCATATCTTAAGCACAGCTAAATGAATTTAGTGATGCAAAAGTAGAATATTGGGTTGTTCTGGGAGGCAAAGGTGTGCTTATATTTTGTGCTCAGGGTTTGGAGACAAAGCTGAGAATCAGCAAGGTAACCTCAGCCCTGATCCCACCTGGTTTGTACTAAAATATAAAAGGTTGTGAAGGGTTGTTGACATTAACATTAGGTCCAGCTAATCCAGAGGCAAGGCAGGAGGATTCTTTTATCCCAAGGGTTGGATGTTGTTGTGTGCTAGGCTGATACCTTGACAATCTACCCTGGGCTACATAGTGAGAGTGTGTGTCAAGAACAATAATGAAAGAAAGAAAGAAAGAAAGAAAGAAAGAAAGAAAGAAAGAAAGAAAGAAAGAAAGAAAGAAAGAAAGAAAGAAAGAAAGAAAGAAAGAAAGAAAGAAAGAAAGAAAGAAAGAAAGAAAGAAAGAAAGAAAGAAAGAAAGAAAGAAAGAAAGAAAGAAAGAAAGAAAGAAAGAAAGAAAGAAAGAAAGAAAGAAAGAAAGAAAGAAAGAAAGAAAGAAAGAAAGAAAGAAAGAAAGAAAGAAGGAAAGGAAGGAAGGAAGGTGGGAGGGGAAGGAGAGAGAAGGAAAGGGAAAGGGAAAAAGTGAGGAGAAGGGAGAGGAGAGGAGAGGAGAGGAGAGAAGAGGAGAGGAGAGGAGAGGAGAGAAGAGGAGATGAAGAGGAGAGGAGAGAAGAGGAGAGGAGAGGAGAGGAGAACAGAGGAGAGGAGATAAGAGAAGAGAAAAAAAAAGAAAAGAAAAGAAAATTTGCTAGGCACAGTTTTGAAGAGCTAAAGTCGAAGGATATGTCAGTATACAGATGAAATAATGGACTACCTAAAGGAGGACATTTATTGTGGTCTGGGGGTCGGGGTGGAATAGTTAGGACAAGCAGGTTTAGAATAGGTTCATTAGGATATTTTCAGTTGATCTGATGGGTAGGTGTTCTCCAGAGATATCTGGTCCCGTGGCCCAGAATGATTGAGGGTAGAGAATTTTGGCTCCAGTTGAAGGAGCCCTACAGAAGAGGTGGAAGATATACTCTACATTTTATAGTGTGCATATAAAAAGTCTTATTTGAGTCAATAATTCACTGTGATGTAACAACACTGTGGCTTAGTAGTAGGGAAAGTGCCCCATATACCAAGGATAGTACAATAATCTAGGATATCAAAGGGTCAGAGTTATGTAAAATCCAAATGTTTGATTAATAGAGGTTGTAGGATAACCATTTCCCAATGGGAGAATCATTTATCTAGTTGACATCTAATCTAGAAGAAAAATTTCAACTCTATATTCGGCTCAGAAGTAAAAATGAGGGGTAACTTCCCTACCAATGCTTTCCTACATTTACATATTATAACAGAGTCTTATGTTTTTGCCCTTGCTAGATTTCCCTGGTATCATAACTCAGAGCAAACTTCAAGTGTTGTCATGAAGTGAATCCATTCCCTCATCTAGTACTCCAGGCATCTGTATAACATCCACCCTTTTTTAGTCTTATGAGATGTGGATCTCACTAGTGTTCAGGCTGGTCTCCAATTCAGAAATTCAGACAATCCAATTGATGGGTCCTTCTAATGCCAAGATGACAGGAATTAAACACCAAAGCTGACCAAAAAATATAGTTTGAAAAATATTTCACCTTCAACGTTTGAGTTCTTGCTCACATCAGCAATCCTAACACTCCGGGTGTCAGAGGTGGTATTCAAAATAACTGGGCACTGTGGGGGAATCCCTGGACACCCAGATTCTGAAGAGTTATATCAGAACTTTGGAGGCCAGAAGTATAAAATTGTAGTTAGCAAGGAGGACATCGAGGCACTCTACTCAGGGGAAAGGAATCAGACTCTGTCTCAAGGAAAAAGAAAATGTCAACTTGAGTAGGATGAAATAGTGTGCTTTCCATGTCAATTCATGGTAATCTGTGTATGACCAGGGAGATAGTACTTCTTATGCTTTGCACCTTTTGAGCATCTCAAGTTTTGGGGAATGTCATAAAGTAATTTCATTGAAATAAGGAAGTCAACCTTTCATAGAGAACAATTCTGTTTTTGTTAGTATAGACACTCAATTGTACAGCTATCATCACAATCTAATTTTAGAACTTTGTCTTCTCACACACAATAACATCTGTACATTTTTGCAGTCACTTTCATCTTCCACATCAACCTTCTCCACTTGCCCCCTACTCCTAAGAGACAATTAGTTTTCACTTTATGTTTTCTTCTGAGTTCAATATTACTCTATGTGGTCTTTTGTAAGTGGGCCGAATATGATATTATTTATCATAATAATTTTAAGGCTCATTTTTATTGTAACATAAATGTGCACTTTATTCCTTTTGATTGTTGAAAAATAATGCCTCATGTGAATATATCGCGTTACATGTATCCACTCATCTGTAAATCACATTAGTTGTCCAGAAGGTGTTCCCTTTGAATCTGTGATAATTTTTGATGTTGCAGTTTGTCTGTGGTTGGGTTTGAACCCACAAATCTTGGTATATTTGGCAGGTGCCTTACTCAGTGAGAAACATGCGCCTCCCCTCATCTAATATTTTTAAAAGGATTTATTAATAATATATGTTACCTCTTTCAAAAGCCTTTTCTGTGTCTTTTGAGGAGACTGAGTAGTTTCTCCTATTGGTTCTATGAATGTAATTAGTTCTATAGCTTGATTATCCAACATATAGCTATACTGGCAATCCTGGTAGTAAATCCCATTTGGGATACCTGTATAAAATATTTTGCACTGAAATTTTACTTCACCTATACAGTATGTATCAATTAGATTGGATACTTTGTTGCTACCTTTGCCCCAGAAAAATACATTGGTAAAATCATAGCTCAAAGAAATGCAGGTGTTTGAGAATGCAGTAGGCTATGATGACTTCAGGACACTTTACCCAGGTGGAAGTTATCAGACTCTCTCTCAAGAAAAAGAAAATGGTAACTTGCAGGAAGGTTCAATGTGACTTCCATGTAAATTCATGATAAACCGAGGATGACATCACAATGGGTGTTGCCTTTGGTTAGTATAGTTAACCTTAATTCTGCTAAGCATGTGTAGTAGATCTCTGCATTTGTCGTTCAGTTCAAAGTGTTACAAAAGAGTGGGGTTCTGTTCTCTACGCTCAATTCCTGCTTCCAAAACATTGTTTGTATATATGGCCAAGGGATTCAACAACCCTTTCTTTTCTTTTCAAGTGGCGGATTTTTAAGCAATTGGAAGAATATGGTTTATACTTAGTGCTTCTCTGGGCTGTTACAAACCAATAACCCAAGCCCAAAGATCATACAGTGATTTCATAGACCTGACAAATATGTAACATAATTCTCAGTTTTACTTTTCCAGAGTTTATATTTCTTTCGCTAGAAGAGGCTGTTTTCAGATGGTAGATGTTTTAATGATGGTACTCTCTCAAAATCTGTTTAGGCAATGTGTACATGTACTGTGTACCTGCAGTTGCTTCTTTTAACCCTATGAAATATGGGCCCATCTGGTAAGTTGCAACATTTCTGAGCACTGGTCCAGGTGTTTCCAAACATTTGGCTTCTTGAAAGTAGAAGACATTTTGGGACACATGTTCAAAACACAATAACTAATGAACCCTTAAAAGCAAAAATAAATGTAGGCATAATTGTGGTGATATCTTCCACCATGAATCTGCAAAACATTCCTATGTGTCCTAATTTCTATGTGTCACCTGGGCCTGAAGATTGATCAATACTCAAAGCCCCTGATAAAGTGGGGTTTCTTTTTTATTTTTTTCAAAGAAAAAATGAAAGAAAAAAATTGCTAGGCAGAGTCTCCAAGATCTGAGGTATGAGGAGAAGTTAGTAGGTAGAAGGAATATAGAACTACATAAAGGAGTTTTTTTGTGGTCCCCAGGTGGGGACATTGATTCTTGAAAAAATGGTTTTTAATTGGCTCTTGAAGATATTGGTGGTAAATATGGTGGGTTGGTGTTCTCCAGAGATGTCTTGTTCCTGAGCCTGGAATGATTGGTGCAAGGGCGTGTTGGCCCAGATTGAAGAAGTTCAACAGAAGCGACAGAGGGTGTCCTCTGGATCTTCAAGCGCATTAATGCCCTTCTCCTTGTATGTAATGGTTTTCTTACTTCTTACAGCTTTCAGAATTTTCTTCTTTATATTAACGTCAGTGAAATTAATTATAATATATCTATGAAAAATTGTCTTCGGGTTTAGTCATGGTAGTATTCTGAAACTGTCTGGTATCTGAGTGTCTGAATCTTTGGGCATGTATGGAAAATTATTTTTAAGTATTTCATGAAGCAAAGCATCTGTATTCTTTGCAGTAAGCTCATCACTTTCAGTTATTCCTAGAAGGCAAATATTGGACCTCTTCAAATTGTCCTAGAGCTCTCTGAGAGAATGTCCATTTTTGTTCTTCATTTTTTTTTCTCTTTGAGTGTTTGGGAGTGTTCAAAAGCTTTGTCTTCAATATCAGATATTTTTTCTGCCTGTTCCATACTGTTACTGATGGATTCTACTGTATTTTTCAGATCATTAAGGGCTGCAAGTTCTTGCTTTAATGTGTTAAAATCTTTGGTCATTTGAAGTTTCTCTGAAGAAGACAGGTACATAGCCTACAGACACATTAAAAAATGCTCATCATCATTAATCATCATAGAAATGCAAACCAAAACTACGTTGAGGTAACATCTCACTCCAGTAAGAGTAGCCCACATCAGACAATCCCCAAACAATAAATGTTGGTGTAAATGTGGAGAAAAGGAAACACTTCTACACTGCTGGTGGGAATGCAAGCTAGTATGTTCCTTCTGGAAGGAAGTTTGTAGAATACTCAGGGATCTAAATGTAGAACTGCCATTTGATCCTGCAATTGCTCTACTAGGTGTATACCCAAAATACCAAAAATTACTTGGCAATAAAGATATTTGCACAAGCTTGTTCATTGCAGCTCAATTCATAATTGCCAAGTCGTAGAAGAAGCCCAAGTGCCCATCAACCCATGAATGGAATAATAAAGTGTGGTATATGTATACCCTGGAATATTATGCAGCAGTAAAAAAATGGAGACTTTACCTCCTTTATGTTTACATGGATGGAGCTGGAAATTTTTCTTCTTAGAAAAGTTTCTCAGGGGGCAGCACCTGTAGCTCAAAGAAGTAAGGTGCCAGCCCCATATGCTGGAGGTGGTGGGTTCAAACCCAGCCCCAGCCACAACTCCAAAAAAAAAATATTAATAATAAAGTATCTCAGGAATGGGAAAAAAATATCCAATATACTCAGCACTACTGTGAAACCAATTTATAATAACTCACACTTGCATATGAAAAATGAAACACAACTTTAGGTTATGATGAAAAAAGGGAGGGGAGGGCAAGAAATAGGGAGGGATGAATGGGTAATAGGGGATTATAGGGGAAACACGAATATTAAGCACATTGCAAGTACAAGTTGGTTCTATCATGTGTAGAACACAATTTTCCTAATGGTATAAATGAGTAAATGAGATGAAAGCTATGCTGATTTATATGAATTACGCACTCCAATCTGTACAAATCAACACACTGAAATGGGCATAAATGTATTTATGATCTATGTACAAAAGACTTATTTAAAAAACCAAAATTAAAATAAAAAAATTCATTGTGTGTATAGTTTGCAGAGATTGCAAGAATCTAGGATACCAAATGGTCAGAGTTGCGTTAAATCCAAAGGTTTGATTAATAGAGGTTGTAGCAAAACAATCTCCCTAAGAGAGAATAATTTCTGTACTTGACATCTAATCTAGGGGAAAAATTTCAACTCTAGATCTGTGGTCAAAAGTATAAGTGAGGTTTAAGTTTCCTATCCAAGAGTTTCTCCATGTATGTATTGAAACAGAGCCTCAATTTGTTGCCCTTGGTAGAGTGGCCTGGTATCATATCTCACAGCAAAATTCAATTTTTTTTTTATCAAGTGAACAGTTGCAGCTATTCTCTTAGCTGCAATTCTGGGCCCCTTCATAATATCCGGCCGTTTTTCATTCTTCAGAGATGGGGTTCTCACTAGTGCTCAAGGTGATCTCCAATTCAGGAACTCAGGCAATACAACTGATGGGGCCTGCCAAATGCAGAGAGGAAAGGCACCACCTCTGGCCACCAACAATAGTTAGAAAAATATCCCAAATTCAAGGTGTGGTCGCTCACACCTGTAATGTGAATACTCTTGGAGGCAGAAGGAGTTTGCCTAAGGTAATTGGTCACTGTTCAGGAACAACTGGACTCCAAGATGCTCAGTAGGCTGAGGCAATAGGATCTGTGGATCCAGGAGTTTGAGATTGCAGATAGCTATGATAACTTCAGGACACTCTATACAGAAGGAAGTTATCAGACTGTCTCACGGAAAAATAAAATGATTTTAGAAGGAGGAAACAATGTGCCTTCCATGTCAATTCATGGTATTCTTTGTGTGAACAGGAATATAGCGATGACTGTCTATCAAGTACTGTCACGACCTGGGTATATCTTATGCTGTGAACTTTTTGATCACTTCAAGTTTTGGAAAATATCTTCAAGTAGCTCCATTAAAATAAGTAGTTCACACTTTGAAAAAATAACATTCTGTGTTTCTTTGTATAGTCACACAATTGTACAGCTATCTTTACAATATACTTGTAGAATTTTTTCTTCTTCCCCCCTATAAAGAATGTCAATACTTACTAGCAGTCACTTTCACTTCCCATGATCCTCTCGCTTGCCCCCTACTCATAGCAGGCAGTTAGAATTCTTCTGATGTTTTGCTTTGAGTTCATTTATGCTCCCTGTGTTGTTTGATAAGTAGTCTTGTTCTCTTATCATCATGATTTTAAGGTTCATTCTTATTGTAACATAAATGTGCACTTAATTACTTTTGATTGTTGAAAAACATTGCATTATGTGAATATAGTATATTATATGTATCCAATCATCTGTAAATCCTATTAGTAGTACTAAGGATGTCGTTTCTGATTTTTGTTCTAGTGTTTGCAGTTTTTCTGAGGCTGAGTTTGAACCTGCCACCCAAGGTATATGGGGCTGGCACACATTCTAAAATAAACAGCACTTTTCCTCATTTAAAATTTTTGAAAGTTTTATCAAAAATTTATGTTGCCTCTGTCAAAACACTTGTCTGTGTCTCTTTAGGTGTTTTTTTTTTTAATTAATTCCATTAAAATAGTGTATTCTATTAGTTGTTTTTCCCATATTGAAATGGAATGGCAATCCTTGCAATAATTCCCATTTTGGATAAGTGCATACAATGTTTTTTATGCTAGCAGACTTTTCCTGTAGTTGTGCAGTATTGCTCTTTTTTTTTATTATTAAGTCTTTTGTACATAGATCATGAATACATTTATGTCATTAGGGGATTACTGAAGAAGTTCCCTGCTAGATGTAGTTTCTTAAATAATTTGCATCTTCTGAATGTATTGCATATCTCACACGCCTTTTATGTGTCTCTTGACATGATCATGTGGTTTTTCTTCTTTGTTATGATAATTTAGTGTATTCAATTAGTTCATTTTCCTTTATTGACTAGACTCGATTCACTGGGATGAAATTAAATTTGGTGTACATATTCTAGCTGTCGGCATGACAACTGTGTTCCCTTTCAGGTGCGCCAGAAGTATCACCGAGACTGAGAGGTTAACATCAACTTCCAGCTCAACCTGCAGCTCTGTGCCCCTTATGTCAACCTGTCCATGTCTTACCAATATAACTGTGATGATGTAGCTTTGAAGAATTTTCCCAAGTACTTTTTTTTTTATTGTTGGGGATTCATTGAGGGTACAATAAGCCAGGTTACAGTGATTGCATTTGTTACCTGAAATCCCTTTTGCAATCATGTCTTGCCACGAGAGGGTGTGACACACATCAAGGTCCTACCCCTCTCTCTCCTTCTCTCTCTTGGCTTTTGCTTTCTACTCCCTGACCTTAATTTGACCTTATCAAACTTGAATAGATAGGATTCATGCTTCTGCATTCTTGTGATGCTTTACTAAGAATAATGTCTTCCACTTCCATCAAGGTTAATATGAAGGATGTAAAGTCTCCACTTTTTTTTAATAGCTTAATAGTATTAAATGGTATACATATACCAAGAGCTTGTTAATCCAGTCCTGGGTCGGTGGGCATTTAGGCTGTTTCCATATCTTGGTGATTGTAAATTGAGCTACAATAAACAGTCTACTACAAGTGTCCTTATGATAAAAGGATTCTTTTCTCCTTCTAAGTAAATGCCCAGTAATGGGATTGCAGGATCAAATGGAAGGTCTAGCTTGAGTGCTTTGAGGTTTCTCCACACTTCCTTCCAGAAAGGTTGTACTAGTTTGCACTCCCACCAGCAGTGTAAAAGTGTTCCCTTCTCTCCAAATCCACGGCAGCATCTGCAGTTTTGAGATTTTGTGATGTGGGCCATTCTCACTGGGGTTAGATGTTATCTCAGGGTGGTTTTGATTTACATTTCTCTAATATATAGGGATGATGAATATTTTTTTCATATGTTTGTTAGCCATTCGTCTGTCTTCTTTAGAGAAGGTTCTATTCATGACTCTTGCTCATTGATATATGGGATTTTTGGCTATTTTCATGTGGATTAATTTAGTTCTCTATAGATCCTAGTTATCAAGCTTTTGTACAATTCAAAATGTTCAAATATCTTTTCCCATTGTGTAGGTTGTCTATTTGCTTTGGTTGTTTTTGAAAGCTTTTCAGTTTAACAAAGTCCCATTTCTTGTTGTTGTAATTGTCATGGCAGTCTACTTCATGAAGTCTTTCCCTAAGCCAATATTTCCCAGTGTTTTTCTTATGCTTTCTTTGAGGATTTTTATTGTTTCATGCCTTAAATTTAAGTCCTTTATCCATCTTGAATCAATTTTTCTGAGAGGGGGAAGATGTGGGTCCAGTTTCAGTCATTTACATGTGGATATCCAGTTCTCCCAACACCATTTATTGAATAGGGAGTCTTTCCCCCGAGGTATGTTCTTGTTTGGTTTATCAGAATATTAGGTGGTTGTAAGATGTTAGTTTCATTTCTTGGTTTTCAATTCGATTCCAAGTGTCTATGTCTCTATTTTTGTGCTAGTACCATGCTGTCTTGACCACTATGGCTTTGTAGTACAGACAAAAATCTGGTATTCTGATGTCCCCAGCTTTACTTTTATTACTAAGAACTGCCTCAGCTATATGGGTTTTTTTCTCGTTCCATACAAAATGCAGAATCCTTTTTTCCAAATCTTGAAAGTACCATGTTGGTATTTTGACAGGAGTGGCATTGAATAGGTAGATTGCTTTGGGAAGTATAGACATTTTAACAGTGTTGATTCTGCCCATCCATGAGCATGGTGTGTTCCTCCATTTGTTAAAATACTCAGCTATTTCCTTTCTGAGGATTTCATAATTTTTTTTTACAGAGGTCCTTCACCTCCTTCGTTAGGTATATTCCTAGGTATTTTATTTTTAAAAAAAACTATGGTGAAGGAAGTTTTGTCTTTAATTAGCTTATCATCTTGACTGTTATTGGCTAATACAAAGGCTACTGACTTGTGGACATTGGTTTTATTTCCTGTAAAATTACTGTATTTTTGATGTCTTCTAAAAGTCTTGTGGTTGAGTCTTTGGGATTCTTTTAATGTAAGATCAAGTCATCAGCAAAGAGGGAGAGTTTGTCCTCCTATGCTCCCATTTGAATTACCTTTATTTCTTTGTCTTACCTAATTTTGCATTGACTAGAACATCCAGCACTATGTTGAATAGTAAAGGTGACAGAGGACAACCTTGTTGGGTTCCCATTTTAAGCAGAAAAGCTTTCAGTTTTACTCCATTCAGCAAAATATTGGCTGTGGGTTTGTCATAGATAGCTTCAATCAGTTTTAAAAATGTGCCACCTATGCCTATACTCTTCAGTGTTCAAATTAGAAAAAGATGCTGGATTTTATCAAATATTTCTTTCTGCATCTACTGAGAAGATCATATGATCTTTATTTTTGCCTATATTAATATGGGTAATGTGTTATGGACTTGTGTATGTTAAACCAGCCTTGCATCATAGGGATGAAACCTACTCAATCATGATGTATGACTTTTTGATGATAACCTGTAATCTATTGGCTAGGATTTTGTTGAGAATTTTTGCATCTATATTAATGAGTGAGATTGGTCTGAAATTCTACTTTTTGTTTGCGTCTTTTCCTGGTTTTGGTATCAGAGTGATGTTTGCTTCATAGAATGTGTTGGGGAAGATTCCTTCTTCCTCAATTTTCTGGAAAAACTCTGCAGTACAGGAATAAACTCTTCCTTGATGGTTTAATAGAATTCAGGTGTGAAGCCATCTGGATGAGGGCATTTTATTGTTGAAAACATTTTTATTGTTTCTTTAATCTCAGTGCTTGAAATTGGTCTGTTCAGGAGCTCTATTTCTTCCTGGCTGAGTCTAGGGAGAGGGTGTGATTCCAAATATTGATCCATTTCCTTCACATTGTCAAATTTCTGGGCATAGAGTTTCTGGTAGTATTCAGAGATGATCTCCTGTATTTTTGTGGGATCAGTTGTTCTTTCCCATTTATCGTTTCTGATTGAGTTTACTAGAGATTTCACTTTTCTATTTCTCCTTAGTTTGGCCAATGGTTTATCTATTTTATTAATTTCTTCAAAAAACCAACTCCTTGTTTCATTAATTTTCTGAATGATTCTTTTGTTTTCAATTTCATTGATCTCTGATTTGATTTTGGAGATTTCTTTTTTCTACTGACATTAGGCTTAGAATGTTCTTTTTTTTATTTTTTTCCAGCTCCATAAGATGGCTTATGAGTTTGTTGATGTACTCTCTTTCTGTTTTTTGAATGTAGGCATCAAAAGTGATAAATTTAACTCTCAAAACTGCTTTTGCAGTATCTCACAGGTTTTGGTAGCTTGTGTCTTCATTGTTGTTATGCTCAAGGAAGCTAATAATTTCCTGTTTTATTTCTTCCTGCACCAATCTGTTATCAGTGGAAGATTGTTTAATTTCCATGCCTTTGTGTGGGTCGAACATTTTTGCTAGAGTTGAGTTCCACCCTTAGTGTCTTATGGTCTAATAAGATACAAGGTAAAATTTCAATTCTTTTGACTCTGTTTATATTTGTTTTGTGTCCCAGGATATGATCAATTTTGTAGAATATTGCATGATGTGATGAGAAGAACGTGTATTCTTATTTTGGGGATGGAGTGTTCTATATGCGTCTATCAAGCACAGTTGTTCTAAGGTCTCATTTTAATCTCTTCTATCTTTGTTTAATTTCTGTTTAGAGGATCTGTCCAGCTCTGTAAGAGGAGTGTTACAGTCCCCTGTTATTATGGTATTATCAGATATCATATTGCTCAGACTGAGTAAGGTCTGTTTCAGGAATCTGCGAGCATTTATATTGAGTGCTTAAATATTTAGAATTGAAATATAGTCTTGTCGGGGCGGCGCCTGTGGCTCAATGAGTAGGGCGCTGGCCCCTTATGCCGAGGGTGGTGGGTTCAAGCCCAGCCCCGGCCAAACTGCAACCAAAAAATAGCCGGGCGTTGTGGCGGGCGCCTGTAGTCCCAGCTGCTCGGGAGGCTGAGGCAGGAAAATCGCGTAAGCCCAAGAGCTGGAGGTTGCTGTGAGCTGTGTGACGTCACGGCACTCTACCGAGGGTGGTACAGTGAGACTCTGTCTCTACAAAAAAAAAAAAAAAAAAAAAGAAATATAGTCTTGTTGTATTTTTCCCTTGACCAATATAAAGTGACCATCTTTGTCTTTTTTTAACTTTAGTTGCTTTGCATCCACATGTATCTAAAAATAAGATCATAACTCCTCTTTTCTTCTGAATTCTATTTGCCTGAAAAATTGTCTTCCTACCCTTGACTTGGAGCTTTAATTTGTCTTTGAAGCTAGGTGTTTCCTGCAGACAGCAAAAGGATGTCTTGTGTTTTTTAATTCAGTCAGCCAATCTTTGTCTCTTCAGTGGGGAATTCAAGCCATTAACATTTATTGAAATAATTGATAAGTGTCGTAGTGTTTTATTCATCTTATTTTTGTGAGAATCCTTTGTGTAGTTTTATCTTTTGCATCAGTGTGGAGGTTAGGTTTAACATTTATTGAGATAATTGGTAAGTGTGGTAGTGTTCTATTCATCTTATTTTTGTGAGAGTCCATTGCTTAGTTTTATATTTTGCATCAGTGTGGAGGTTAGGTTATGTTCTTTAATTTCAGAGTTTTTAATTTGCTGCTGATCCATTGTGATGGTCAATGTGTAAAACAGGTTTAAGTATTTCCAGTAGAGCTGGTTTTCTTGTGGTGAATTTCCTCAATGTTTGTTTATCCGCAAAAAATTTAATTTCTTCATCAATTTTAAAGTTTACCTTACCAGGGTAGAAAATTGTGGGGTGGAAATTGTTCTGTTTAAGTAGATTAAACATAGATGACTATTGTTTTCTTGCTTGGAAAGTTTCATTAGAGAAGTCTGTGGTCACTCTGATGGATTTACCCCAGTAGGTCAGCTGGTGCTTACTCCTGGCAGCTTGCAGAATCTTTTCTTTAGTCTTGACTTTGGATAGGTTCCTCACAATGTGTCTTGGAGAAGCTCAGTTAGAGTTGAGGCGACCTGGGGTCTGATAGCCCTCTGAAAGCAGTGTGTCAGAATCTTTGGTGATATTTGGGAAATTTTCTTTTATAATATTCTCTAGTATGGCTTCCATTCCTCTGGGGCATTCTTCTTCCCCTTCTGGAATTCCTATAACTCGTATGTTGGAACGCTTGATAAGGTCCCATAATTTCGACAGTGAAAGTTTGCTTTCTCTCTCTTCTTTTCTGCCTCTTTTACTATCTCAGTTATCTCAAGAACTTTGTCTTCTAACTCTAAAATTTTTTCTTCTGAATGGTCTAACCTTTTCCTGATACCTTCCATTGCATCTTTAAGTTCTGTATTTGACTGCTTCAATTCCCTCAGCTCTGCTATATCCTTTTTATATCCTTCATATCATTCATCTCTTATTTGATTCTGTTTTGTATTTCTTTTTGGTTAATTTCCACTTTATTAGCAGTTTTCTTCATTGTTTCCATCATTTCCTTCGTTGTTTTCATCATGTGTATTCTTAATTCCCTTTTTTCATTCCTAACATTTCTGTATTGGTGGAATCCGCTGCAGTAGCTACCTCATGGTCCCTTGGCAGGGGTGTTCTTGACTTGTTCTTCATGTTGCCTGGAGTTTTATGCTGATTCTTCCTCATGAGTGATTTCTTTTATCTGTTTCCTTGCCCTAAGTTTTTTTCACTGCCTCTTGTTCTTTAAGTTCTCGTGCCTGTGGACTAAGGTTTTAATGAGTACTGTTGGCATAGGACCAGAAGGATGAGAAGGATGAAAAGCAAGAATGGATTAAAGAAAGAAGGAAAGAGGAAAAATAAAATAGAGAAAGGAGAGGGGAATAGGTAAAATGAATACTGACAAAAAGAAGAGAGGCACAAAAAGAGGGAGACATAGCAACATGGGTGTACAGTAAGGTATTTTGACACAACCTTAAAAAACCCCAACCTCTGGAGTGCCCAGAAGTGGTGGTTCCCTTGAGTTCAGCAACTCTTTGCTAACCAGATCAGACACCATACCCCATCTCCACCAAGTAGAGAGGAAAGACAAAAATGCTATAAATCAAACAAAAACAAGTAGACAGAAAACTTTAAGGGATAAAATTGGGTGAAAAACCAAATAACAGGGGTAGAAACACTAGCAAAAATTAAGTTCTAGTTATTAAAAAATGCAGCAATGTGAAATTGTATTTATACTAGAAAATGTAGAAAGAAAAGAAAAAATCTGTACAGAAAAGGTTGAAATTTAAAAAAAGACAACATCAAAATAAATTAAAAAACAAACAAAAAAGAAAGAAACCAAAAACAAAGTAGTATATATATCTCGTTGAATATTGTCTGGGAAACAGGTGGTCTTCTGGGGTATAAGATGTTAATTACAATGCTGATACAATTAGAGGACTCCACTGATTTCTCAAACCCGACAGGGTAGACACCCTAAGTCTCTCTTCAGTCCTCTTAAAAGGCACTTTAAGTTCTAAGCTTGCTAAGCAGAAGCTTTCCCAGTAAAGTTCTTGTCGCTGGAATCACTGGTGAAGTGGCTATCCACTTACCCAGTGTGCCAAAACCAGTCTCACTCTGCCCCTGAGGGTTAGCCCTGTAAGGTGGCTCAGACTTCGCCTTTAGGCTTCTCAGTAACTAGGTTACTAGGTCCCACCTGATCCTTGCTCTGCAATCCCTAGAGTGGACCTTGTTGGGCTAGTTCTCTCACTATGGCTCCCTGTGGCCCCAGCCAAACACTATTCACTTTGTCCATTTGGCTCAGTGCCTCAGTCTGTGTTCCCAGACAATTCTCAAAGTTCTCCGCACTCCTGCTCAAGCTCTCCCCATGGCAGTTCATTTGAATGCCAAGTCCAAAAACACCAAAACAGTTAACAGGTAAGAACTTTCTGATTTGCAGTCTCGCTGCTACTGCACTTACAGTTGTTGGGGGGATTAGACCAATCAAACACCTGCAATTACTTGCCAGTTATCCACTGTTTCTGTCCTCCTTTTGGGGTCCAGAAGTCTCTCGCTGACTCCCTGTATCGTCAAAGGGATGATTATAGGCAGATCCCACCAGCCAGAGATGTCTGGAGTCTTATCTCCCTAGACTCATGATGCCCAGAAGCAAGGAAGCTGTTACTTGGCCGCCATCTTACTTTCCACCCACATTTCCTCACGAGGAGAAGGAACATGTTGAGGAACTGAGAAACCTTGCAACCAGACTGTGATGACTGGGACAGTGGGCTGAATGTAATGGAGTGTAAATTACTCTAGGGAAAATGTGTAAATCAGTCACTACTAGAACTGCACAAATTGGCCACTAACTAAATGACCTCCACTTTGTAACTTCATTGAGACATATTACCTGAAATCCATTAAAGAACTGAATGACCACATAACCAAGCTGTGTAGGGCAGAGGATCCGATCTTGGATGGCAGAGTATCTCTTTGACAAGCACATCCTGGCAGACAGTGACGATGAAAGCTAAGCCTTAGACAAACGTTCTCATTGTCCTGAGGTTAGTTCCGTGGTCACCAAAGCAGTGCATTATTGTTGGGTTTTCCTTTACTTTTTAAATTAGTTGTACCAAAATATCCTCTAAAATTCTTGCGTTTGGACCATTCTTTCAAATAAAGAAATTTGGTACTTTCACAGCAAAAGAATGACACTACAGATTATCCAGATAAGCAACAGGGTAGATTTTGACATGGAAAGACTGATAGAATGATAAGCAAAAGGGGGAACAGAACCTCCAGCAGCAGAGTGGGAGAAGCCAAGTGAAAAGCACCCCCAAGTCTCAATCTAGGGTTTTAAATCCTATTCTTCAGGCAGATGGATTTTGGAAATTTTGCAAATTAACCAAAGGTCTTCCAGGAGAATATAATCCAAAATTAACACAAGATTGCAGGTTCTGAAGTTTTTCTCTCACGCAAGTACTTAGCGTGTGTGGTCCCTATTTCTTTTTTTTTTTTTATTAAATCATAACTGTATACAATGATATGATTATGGGGCATCATACACTCACTTCATAAACCATTTGACACATTTTTATCACAGTGGTTAACATAGCCTTTCCGAGAAACCCCCCAGAAAGAGTGGCCTGCTTGTTCTTAGAAATGAGGGTTAGTGATGATACTCATTTCTGATCTCACCCAGACATAAAAAACATGGAGTGGCTCTGTCCTGAACTCAAGCAAACCACCCATCACAGAGCCCTTAAGGTAGAATGTCTAGGACCAGGTGAGGTGGTTTATGTCTGTAATCCTAGCCCTCTTGGAGGCCACAGTGAGTGGATTGCCTGAGCTCACAGGTTTGAGGCCAGTCTGATCCAGATGCAGACCTCATCTCTGAAAAATAGCTGGGCCTTGTGCAGAGCTGGTAGTCCCAGCTACTTGGGAGGCTGAAGCAAGTATATCACTCAAGCCCAAAAATTTGAATTTGCTGTAAGCTATGATGCAAGGCCACTCTACCAAGCATGGCAAAGTGAAACTCTGTCTCAAAAATAAAAAGAGAGAGCATGTATTGTTATTCAACTGCATTTAATGGCTCATATAAGATGAAGACACAACTGTGCTCTCTGCTGCCCGACTGGGAAATAGCTCAGCACCTCTGCCAATCAGCCAGGCCCCAGCCTCCTGGTCCACTTAGCTAGAGTAAAATAACCAAAGGCATTTCTCTGTTCCTAGGGACTCCCTTTCAAGGCAGTGAATCACGTCTTAGTTTCAAAGAGATAGAAAACATTCCCACTATTTTTTAGGGCATTTCCTCTCTTACAAATCCTCCACTCTCAATTTTACACTTCCATATCTATAGGGGGGAGGCGTGGCTACTATATTTCAATATTAGTGTTTGAGAGCCTTTTGTAGTGTAATAACAGGTAATATGAGTAGAAAGGTTAGTGACCTAGGCTCTTGGATCCCATCCCCTAATGTTTCCCTGAAACGTTACTGACATGAGACTGCACGTGGTGTCTCACATCAGTAATCCTAGCACTCTGGAAGGCTGAGGGCTGTGGATATTTTGAGCTCAGAATTTTGGCTCAACCTGAGCAATAGTTGAGAGCCTGGATCTACTTAAAATTGAAAAAATTAGCTGTGTGTCCTCTTGTTCTTTTGTCTTTGGTACAAGTTCTAAAGTCAGCACCTTGTTTTGTCTTATACAGAAACTATCCACTTATACATAAGTGGTTTAAGTGGTTTGTAGAAAATCCTAGGGATCCTCAATGTAAGTACTTCTGATGAAATGGATGTCAATTAGAGTAAGAGTGTTGGGGGTCAGGGACTCTAGATAACTGAACCCTGTTGCTCTGGTTCCATTACTGGGCTGAGCTCTAGTAGAGTTTAATTGGGGCACAGTGGTAACCGAGAGCAAAAGTGAATGTAAAGTGAGAATAAACCAGGAGCACCTCAGTCAGTTTGGATAGAAAGTAAAGGTAGCTTACACAAGATTCAGGGTAACAAAGGAAGATTTTCTTTCAGAAGAACAAAGACAAAGTTTAGGGCACTTTCAAAGAGACTTGGAAGCAAGTCCTTCTCATGCAGGAGAAAAGGCAAGGGAGACAGGGATGCAAAGGTGAACAGGGATATATATGCCCTCTCCATTTGAAATTTTTTGCAAGTCTTTCATTGGCTTGTCTGGGCCTCCTGGCAGTATTGTTCTTTCCTATTGTTCATTGATGGTCTCTTTCTATTGGTCATTGGTTACCTAGTTGAGTTCATATCCACATTCTTAATGGGCCATCCAGAGTTCTTGGTTCAACAGGCCTGGATTTATTTTCACTCTGCTTAAATCCCCCTTCTTAGTGTCCCCTCTCAAGAAGAAAATCATGTACACTTTTTTAAAGGAATTTTAAAATAATTTTAAATGTTGAAAAATACACAGAATTTATTTTTGAGGAGGATTTTCTCTCTGTTTCTTTGGCAAGCATGCTGTGGTGTCATCATAGTTCACTGCAACATTAAACTCCTGAGAGGCAGCTATCCTCTTTCCTCAACCTCAAGGTATGCTTTTCAAGTTAAATATTTTATTCTATTTTTTCTGGTATGGCTATGGGCAAAAAACTGTCTGGGCCAACCCTTCCAATGATAGTTAAAGGTTGTACATATGATTGGCAAATAAAGAGAAATGGAAAAAAAATAATGGCTCTAAATGACTGTACAGGGACAATAAGTGATAAAACTTAGGCCTATAAACTAAAGATGACCGCTTCTCCATGTAAATAAACTTTGTTGAATACCTCACTCAGAGAAACTAGTTATAAACCTCTTTATCAGATGTAGACTGTTAGGGTGGGAAAGCTCAGGTTTTTTATGCCAGATGACAAAATAATTTCTCTAGGCCAAGATTAAGATACAAAAGTATATTTTATAATTTAGAAGGGTGGACAGGAAAGGGAGAGAGAAGATACAAGAGAGCAGGGAAATGGAATGGTATACCAAAGGGAAATAAAAAGGAAAAATGCCTGCTCTAAGGTCCTAAGGTACCTGAATTTAAGGGAAACAAAGAAGGTAACTGCAGCTAAATTGACGGGATATTGTGAACATAAATGCAGTGTTTTTTTGTTTTTTTTTTTTCCTAAGAAGAGTGAAGACATATATTTTTCCAGGTGTTTTCAATCCCAACCCTGATATTTTACATTCCATTGTTCTTAGGAGTCATTGGGGAATCGTCTGAGGCTATGGAAATAAATTATAAAAGGGCAAAGATCTGGGGAAATGTAAAGAGCAATAATGTACATATCACATGAATCTGCTAGGGTCCTCAATGTGTTTTAAAAACAAAAATTTATATCACATTATAACAAAGTTATTTGTACCAGAATGTTTATTGCAGCCCAATTTATAATTACTAAGTCATGGAAAAAGCCCAAGTGCCCATCTATCCACAAATGGATTAATAAATTGTGATATATGTACAGCATGGAATTTTATGCAGCCTTAAATAAAGATAGAAACTTTACCTCTTTTATGTTTACAGGGATGGAGCTGGAACATATTCTTCTTAGTAAACTATCTCAAGAATGAAAGAAAAATTATCCAATGTACTCAGCCATACTATGAAACTAATTCATGTCTGTCATATGAAAGCTATAACCCAGTTTAACCTAAGAATATGGGAAAGGGGGAGAGGTAGTGAATGGAGTGTGGAGGATGGGCGGAGGAAGGGTGATTGGTGGGATTATACCTACATTGCATATTACAAAGATATATGTGAAACTCACTAAATGTAGAATGTAAATGTTAAAAACACAATAACTAAGAAAATGCAAAAAAGGGTATGTTAACAAGTGTGATAAAAATATGTCAAATGGTATATACCAGTTTAGGTGCTCCATGATTGCATTATTTTACACAGCTTTTACTTAATAAAAAAAAAAAAATTCTTTCTGGGAGGTGCTGCTATCAAGAGAGAGAAAACAGGAAAAGATCTTAATGTCTATTGAAAAATAATGACTTAGCCTGGGCACATTTACTGAGGTTTGTAATCGTAGCACTCTGAGAAGTGGAGAAGTGTGGATTAATTGAGCGCAGGAGTTCGAGACCAGCCTCAACAAGAGTGAGACCTTGTCTGTACGAAAAATATAAAAATTAGCTGGGGCTGTTGCTGGTGTATATATTCCCAGCAAATTGGCAGGCTGAGGAAAAGTTTTGCTTGAGCCCTGAGGTTTGAGGTTAGTGGAAACTGAGGTCACTGAGGTCACTGTAATCTAACCTGGGCAACACAGTGAGACTCTATTTAAAAAAAAAAAAGGAAAAGAAAAAAGAAAAGGAAAAATACAGAAGAATAACTATGAGCTAATAATGTTTCTTTCCTTTTTTTTTTTTTTTTAACAGAGGCACACTCTGTGGATGTGGGGATAGTGCCATGGCATCACAACTCACAGCAACCTCAAACCTTTGTGCTCAAGCAGTCCTCTTGCCTCAGAATTCCAAGTGACTGGGACCACAGGTCACCACCATAACACCTGGTTAGTTTTTCTATTTTTAGTACAGATGGGGTCCTACTCTTGCTCAGACTTGTCTGCAACTCCTGATCTCAAGTGTTCTACCTGACTTGGGCTCCCACAGTTCTATGATAATAGGCAGAAGCCACCTAAACGGGTGTAATTTTTTTTTTTTTGAGATAGATTCTCACTATGTGACTTTTGTAGTGTCATTGCATCACAAGTAACAACAATCTAAAACTCTTGGAGTTAAGTGATTCTCTTGCCTCAGCCTCCTGAATAGCTGGGACTATGGTTGCCTGCTACAATACCTGCTTATTTTCCAGTTGTTCACGTCATTGTTATTTAGCTGGTCTGGGTTGGGCTGAAAACCACCAGGCTCAGTGCATGTGGCTGGCACTGCAACCAGTGTGTAACAGGAATTGAGCCAATTATTATTATTTTTTTGGGACACAGAGACTCACTTTGTTGCCCCTGGTAGAGTGCCCTGGCATCTTAGCACAGCAATCTCAAAATCTTGGGCTCAAGTGATTCTTTTGCCTTAGCCTCCCAAGCAGCTGGGACTACAGACACCAACCACAACAACCAGCTATAATTTTTTTATTATTTCACTATAAATACCAGCCATCTTTACTAAAACAAAGATGGGGAGAAATAAATCACTGTACCAGATGTTGAGAAACCTAACTTCTCTCCCTACTCGACTGCACATTTACCTTACATATGCACAGTGACACTAAAAACCAGTCAGAACCACAAGTGCGTAAGTGCTACTTGAAGAAGTTAAAGATACTTTACCCTCAAATATGACTATTTGGCATAAAGAATATTTTGGCTTAAAGACCACTGGATGTTCATTGCCTGTAATTTGGTGGTTAGGGCACTGGCCACATTCTCTGGGGCTGGTGGATTGAAAATCAGCCAGGACCTGCTAAACAATGGTGATAAAAGTAACAAGAACAACAACAAAAACAACAACAACAACAACAACAGCTTGGTGTTTTGGTAAGTGCCTGGAATTCCATTTCCTGGAAGGCTGAAGCTTGAGAATTGCATAAGCCCAAGGGGTTAGGTTACTGTGAGCTTTGACCCATGGCACTCCACCAAGGGCCACATGGTTAGGCTCTGTCTCAAGAAAATAAAATAAAAATAATGATTATTATGAAATGAAAAAGCATTAGAATGGCCTTTCCCTCTATCTAATTAAATCCTAAATGGCTAGATCAAAATATCTATGGTGGGCCACTGAATTCCTTTCCTCCACATGAATGCTACCAGACCTAACACTAATCGTTTATTTTTTTTCTTTTTTTTTGTATTCAAATTAATATGAGGGTACAATCATTAGGTTTAATTGTTCTCCCTTCCAGTGTTAAGTTGCATTTGTAGAAGAGCCCATCGTGTAGGGGGTGTGTTATACACCCTGACATTCTGCACATTAAGTGAAATCCCATCTGATGCCCTCCCTCCTTCTGCCATATTTCCTCCCACATCCCTGCTCCTGCAACCCTCTATCCCCGTTCTGGATTATATTAGTGTTTTATTGTTCCTATGAACATAAAATTGTTTATATATTGATTTCATATTAGTATGGAGTATATTGGATATTTATTTTTCCATACTAGTGATACTTTACTAAGAAGAATGTATTTCAACTTCATCCAGGGAAATGTAAAACATGTAAAGTCTCCATTTTTTAATGGCTGAATTATATTCAGTGGTGTGAATTTACCTCAGTTGATGTGCACTAAGTTTGCTACTATGACTTGGCAAATATGAATTGATCAACAATACATTCTACTAACAATTGAAAATTTAGCCAGGCGTTTCATTAGATGCCTGGAGTGCCAGCTACTAATTAGGCTGAGGTAAGAGAATCACTTGAGCCCAAGTTTTTGAGGTTGTTGTGAGCTATGACACCTAACCACAGTACCCCAGGGTGACTGACTGACTCTGTCAAAAAAAAAAGAATACAAAAAAAAATTCTTCATCCACTTGAAATATGTTAAATAAAAAAAAAAAGCAAGAGAGAAAGAAGACTGAAGTCCTGAGTTTTTCACTTACAAACATGTTGATTTTTCCCAGCCATGAGCATTTTTCCATTTGTTAACATTTTCAGCTATTTCTTTTCTTAGAGTTTCATAGTTCTCTTTATAGACATCTTTCACATCCTTTGTTAGATAAACTCCCAAATATTTTATCTTCTTTGGCACTACTGTGAATGGGATAGAGTCCTTAACTGTTTTTTCACCTTGACTATTGGTATATATAAAGGCTACTGTTTTATGAATGTTGATTTTGTAACCTGAGACACTGCTGTATTCCTTGATCACTTTTAAGAGTTTTGTAGTAGAATCACTGGTGTTTTCCAGATGTATAGTTATATCATTTGCGAAGAGCGAAAGTTTGATTCTTCTGACCCTATATGGCCTTTTCTTCCATAATTGCAGTGGCTAAAACTTCCATTACAATGCAAAAGAGCAAGGAGACAATGGGAAGTCTAGTCTGGTTTCTGATCTGAGTGGAAATGATTTCAATTTAATTCCATTCAATATAGTATTGGCTGTGGGTTGCTGTATATGGCCTCTATCAGTTTAAGAAATGTCCTTTCTATACCAATTTTCTTAACTATTCATGAAGGGAGGCTGCATATTATTAAAAGCATTTTATGTATCAATTGAGAGAATCGTACGGTCTTTGTTTTTAAATTTGTTTATGTGCTGAATTATACTTATAGATTTACAGATATTGAACCAGCCTTGAGACTGTGGGACAAAAATCACTTGGTCATGATGTATAATTTGTTTGATGTGTTGCTGGATTCTGTTTGTTAGATCTTGTTGAATATTTTTGCATCTATGTTCATTAGTGATATTAGTTTATATATTTTTTTCTTGTTGTTTTTTTTTTTTTTTTTTTTTCTGTTGGGTAGCATTCCTTCTTTTTCTATATTTTGGAACAGGTTGAGTAATATAGGTACTGGTTCCTCCTTAAACGTATGGTAGAATTCTGACCTGAAGCCATCTAGCCTTGGGCTTTTCTTTTTACGGAGATTTTGTATGATTGATGCTATTTTGGAACTTGAGATTGGCTTTTTCAACATTTCCACCTGATTCTGGCTATGTCTTGGAAGGCGATGTATTTCTAAGTATTGGTTAAATTTCTTCTGATTTTCATATTTCTGAGAATAAAATTTCTTGTAATATTCATTAAGGATTTTTTGAATTTCTGAGATGTCTGTTATTTCTTCTTTGTCATTTCTAATTGATGAAATTATAGATTTTATTCATTTATTTTTTCCTGGTTAAGTTAGCCAAAACTTTATCTACTTTATTGACATTTTCAAAAAACCAACATTATTTTTTAATTAAATCATAGCTGTGTACATTAATGTGATCATGGGGCACCATACACTAGTTTCATTAACCCTTTGACACATTTTCATCACACTGGTTAACATAGCCTTCCTGGCATTTTCTTAGTTATTGTGCTAAGACATTTACATTCCACATTTACTAAGTTTCACATATACCCTCATAAGATGCACCGCAGGTGTAATCCCACCAATCCCCTTACCTCTGCCTCCCTCTCCACTCCCGTCCCTCCCTTTTCCACTTCTCTCTATTCTTACATTGTAACTGGGTTATAGCTTTCATGCAAAAGCCATAAATTAGTTTCAAATTAGAGCTGAGTACATTGGATACTTTTTCTTCCATTCTTGAGATACACTACTGAGAAGAATATGTTCAGCTCATCCATATAAACATGAAAGAGGTACAATCTCCATCTTTTTTAAGGCTGCATAATATTCCATGGTGTACATATACAATAATTTATTAATCCATTCGTGGATCAATGGGCACTTGGGCTTTTTCCATGACATAGCGATTATGAATAGGGCTGCAATAAAAATTCTGGTACAAATATCTTTTTTGTGATGTGATTTTTGGTCTTTCGGGTATATGCTTAGTAGAGGAATTATAGGATTGAATGGCAGATTTATTTTTAGATCTCTAAGTGTTCTCCATATATCTTTCCAAAAGAAATGTATTAATTTGTATTACAATTAGCAGTGTAAAAGTGTGCCCTTTTCTCCACATGCATGCCAACATCTCTGGTCTTGGGATTTCGTGATATAGGCTAGTCTTACTGCAATTAGATGATATCTCAAAGTAGTTTTGATTTGCATTTCTCTGATGATTAAAGATGATGAGCATTTTTTCATATGTCTGTAGGCCACGTGCCTGTCTTCTTCAAAGAAGTTTCTCTTCACATCCTTTGCCCAGCCTGCGATTTGATCACTTGTTCTTTTCTTGCTTATGTGTTTGAATTCTCTGTGGATTCTGGTTATTAAAGCTTTGTTGGACACATAACCTTCAAATAACTTCTCCCATTCTGAGGGCTTTTTGCTTGCTTTGTTAACTGTGTTCTTGGCTGTACAGAGCTTTTTAGTTTGATCATGTCCCAGTAGTATATTTTTGAAGCTGCTTCAATTGCCCGGGAGGTTCCTCCTCATAAAATGCACACCCAGTCCGATTTCTTCAAAGGTTTTCCCCGCACTCTTTTCTAGTATTTTTATAGTTTCATGTCTTAGGTTTAAATCTTTAATCCAGTGAGTTAGTTAATGGTGAAAGGTGTGGATCCAGTTTCAGTCTTCTGCAGATTGCCAGCCAGTTCACCTAGCACCATTTGTTACATAGGGAATCTTTTCCCCACTGAATTTTTTTTTTTTTTTTTTGTAGAGACAGAGTCTCACTTTATGGCCCTCGGTAGAGTGCCGTGGCCTCACCCAGCTCACAGCAACCTCCAACTCCTGGGCTTAAGCAATTCTCTTGCCTCAGCCTCCCGAGTAGCTGGGACCACAGTCGCCTGCCACAACGCCCGGCTATTTTTTGGTTGCAGTTTGGCCGGGACCGGGTTTGAACCTGCCACCCTCGGTATATGGGGCCGGCACCTTACCGACTGAGCCACAGGTGCCGCCCTCTACTGAATGTTTTTAATTGGCTTGTCAAAGATTAAATAATTTAAAGTAGCTGGATTTATCTCTTGGTTCTCTATTCTGTTCCAGAAATTACCTTTTCTGTGTTTGTGTAAGAACCACGCAGTTTTGATCACTATTGATTTGTAGTATAGTCCGAGGTCTGGTAGCGTTTTTATTTCTGAGTTATGTCTTGACTATTCGAGGTTTTTTTCTGATTCTATACAAACGAAGTATCATTTTTTCAAGATCTTTAAAGTATAACACTGGAGCTGTAATAGGGATTATGTTGAAATTATATATTGCTTTCGGTAGTATAGACATTTTAACGATGTTGATTTTTCCCAACCATGAGCATGGTATTTTTTTCCATTTGTTAACACTTTCAGCTTTTTCTTTTCTTAGAGTTTCATAGTTCTCTTTATAGAGATTTTAACGTCCTTTGTTAAATAAACTCCCAAATATTTCATCTTCTTTGGCACTTCTGTAAATGGGATAGAGTCCTTAACTTTTTTTTCAACTTCACTATTGTTGGTGTATACAAAGGCTACCGATGTATGACTGCCTTTGTTGTATCCCAGGTTGATTTTGTAAGCTGAGACACTGCTGTATTCCTTGATTACTTCTCAGAGTTTTGTAGTAGAATCACTGGTGTTTTCCAGGTTTACAATCATATCATCTGCGAAGAGCGAAAGTTTGATTTCTTCTGACCCGATATGGATACCCTTGATTGCCTTTTCTTTCATAATTGTGGTGGCTAAATCTTCCATTACAATTTCAAAGAGCAATGGAGACAATGGGCAGTCTAGTGTGGTTTCTCATCTGAGTGGAAACAATTTCAATTTAACTCCTTTCAATATGATATTGTCTGTGGGTTTGCTGTAGATGTCCTCTATCAGTTTACAAAATGTCCCTTCTATACCAATTTTCATAAGTGTTCTGATCATGAAGCGATGCTACATATTATCAAAAGTGTTTTCTGCATCGATTGAGAGAATCATATGGTCTTTGTTTTTTAATTTGTTTATGTGCTGAAATATACTTATAGATTTACAGATATTGAACCAGCCTTGAGTCTGTGGGATAAAACCAACTTGGTCATGATGTATAATTTGTTTAATGTGTTGCTGGATTGTGTTTGTTGGGATCTTATTGAATATATTTGCATCTATATTCATTAGTGATATTGGTCTATAATTTTCTTTTCTTGTTGGATCTTTTCCTGGTTTTGGGATCAGGGCGATGTTTGCTTCATAGACGGTGTTGGGTAGTATTCCTTCTTTTTCTACATTTTGGAACAGGTTGATTAATATAGGTGCTAATACCTCTTTAAAGGTTTGGTAGAATTCTGATATGAATCCATCTGGTCCCGAGCTTTTCTTGTTAGGGAGGTTATGTATGGTTGATGCCATTTCAGAACTAGATATGTTCCTTTTAAACATTCCACTTGATTCTGGTTAAGTCTTGGAATGTGACGTGTTTCCATGTATTGGTCAATATATTTCAGATTTTCATATTTCTGAAAATAATGTTTCCTGTAATGTTCATTAAGGATTTTATGAATTTCTGAGGAGTCTGTTATATTGTCTTTGTTGTTTCTGATTGATGAGATTAGAGATTTTACTCTTTTTTTTTCCTGATTAGGATTGCCAAAGGTTTATCTATATTTTTTTAATTTATTTTTATTTTTATTTTTAATTTCAGTGTGCTTGTTCATGTTTGTTTGAAGTACTCCTTTTTTGTTGATTTTCTTCTTTCTCCTGTGGTGCTGGCTGTTTTTTTTTTTTTTTTTGATGTTGTTGGTAGAGACGGGGTCTTACTCTGGCTGACTGCTGCTCATATGGGTTTTGAACCAAAGGTTTATCTATTTTATTGACATTTTCAAAAACCAACTTTTTGATTTATTGATCTGTTGTATAATTCTTTTGTTTTCAATTTCATTTAATTCTGCTCTAATTTTGATTATGTCTTTTCCTCTACTTGGTTTTGGGTTAGAATTTTCCTCCTTTTCCAATTGCTTGAGATGTCCTATTAAGTTGTTAACTTCCTCTATTTCCATTATCTAGATGAAGGCTTGCAGTGCTATACATTGGCCTCTTAGGACTGCCTTTGTGGTATCCCAGATTTTCCGATACTTCATGTCTTCATTGTCATTTTGTTCCCAAAATTTGGCAATTTCCTTCTTAATCTCATCTCTGACCCAGCTATCATTCAGCATAATGTTATTTATTTATTTATTTATTTATTTTTGTAGATTTATTTTTTTTTATTTTTTTTTATTTTTTTATTAAATCATAACTGTATACAATGATATGATTATGGGGCATCATACACTCACTTCATAAACCATTTGACACATTTTTATCACAGTGGTTAACATAGCCTTTCCGGCGTTATCTCAGTTACTGTGCCAAAACATTTACATTCTACATTTACCAAGTTTCGCAAATACCCCTGTAATATGCACCACAGCATAATGTTATTTAAATTCCATGTTTTTGTATGAGTATGCAGATTCCTGTTGTTACTGAGCTCAATATTTAGTCCATGGTTGTCCGAGAGGATGCAAGGAATAATTTCTATTTCTTTAAAATTATTGAGTTTACATTTGTGACCTAAAATGTGACCAATATTGGAGTAAGTTTTGTGGGCTAATGAGAAGTATGTGTATTCAGTTTTCTTGGGCTGAAATGTTCTGTAGATATCTGCTAAATCCAAATGTTGGATATTAGGTTTAAATCTAAGATTTCTTTCTCAGCTTCTTCTTGGAGGATTGATTCAACACAGCCAAAGGAGCCTTGAAATCTACAACTATTATAGAGCTGGAGGAAATCAAGCTGCTCATGTCTGTTAGAGTTTCTCTTATAAATTGAGGTGCATACTAGTTGGGGGAATAGATATTAATAATTGAAATCTCATCATATTGACTATTACTCTTACCAAATATGAAGTGACCATTCTTATTCTTCCTTATTTTTTGGTTTAAGCCTATTGCATCTGGAAATAAAAATTCAACATCTGATTTTTTCTGATTACTATTTGCCTAAAATATGGCTGACTCTCCTTTCACCCTGTGTCTATATTTGTCTTTTAAGGTAAGATGTGACTCTAGTGTGCACAAAACATTTGGCCTGAGTTTCTCTATACAGTCAGCTAACCTGTGCCTGCCTCTTTGGAGGACAGTTTAAGCCGTTCACATTAATGGAGAATATTTATAAGTCTTTTAAAATTTTGGGTATCAAAATGAATCACTGTACATTTTTAATCCTTTTGCCACTGTGGAAGTTGGAGTTTGCTCAAAAGTTTCTGAGTGAGTTTACTTTTGTTTTAGAGGATTGGGTTGGTCATTATTGAGGACTGGTCTGAGAATATCCTGAAGAGCCGCTTTGGTTATGGCAAATTTCTTCAACTTATGAATGTCATTAAATTATTTAATTTTCACATCATAAATGAAACTCAGTTTATCTGGATACAGGATCCAGAATTGAAAGTTATTTTGCTTTAGGAGGTTAAAAGTCGATGAGCACCCTCTTCTGTCTTGAAAGTTTTAGTAGAGAAATCTGCAGTCATCCAAATATTCTTCCCTTTTTACGTGATGGCTTTCTTACTTCTGATTGCTTTGAGAATTTTCTCCTTCATTTTAACTTTAGTGAAGTTAATTATGATATGCCTGGGGTTGTCTTACTGGGGTTGAGTCATGCTGGGGTTCTGAAGCTGTCTGCTGTCTGAATTTCAGAATCTGTAGGCATGTCTGGAAAATTCTCCTTTATAATTTCATGAAGAATGGCTTCTGTGCCTTGCGAGGCCACTTCATCAGTTTCAAGGATTCCAATGAGGCGGATATCAGCCTGATTTGAATTATCCCAGAGCTCTCTGAGAGAATGATCCTTTTTTGCTCTCCATTTCTCTTCCTCTTTGAGAGTTTGGGAGCGTGCGTAGGCTTTGTATTCAATGTCAGAAATCCTTTCTTCTGCTTGCTCCACTCTATTACTTAAAGATTCTACTGTATTTCTTCAGATATTTGAGGGCTGAAAATTCTTGCTTCAGTGTGTCCATGTCTGTTGATTTTGTCTTTAAATCTGTTAAATTATTTATACAACTTTTGAATTTCTCCTCGAATTCCAAATTCTGACTTTCGAATTTCTGCTCGAAGTTCTAATTCCAAATTTTCCTCCACTTTATTAATCATGTTTTCCATCCAAATTCTGAATTCTATTTCTAACATCTCAGCCAGTTTTTATGAATGGAATTTTCAATTACATTTGCCATATCTTTTTTGGGGGGTTGGTTGATCTATTCTGGTTATTCATTTTACCAGAGTTTTCTTACTGATTCCACCCCATGATTATTTTACTCCCTTTGATTTTTCCCCCTAGAGCATTGTCCAGGACCCGTACAGTGATGTGCCTGAGAAAGTGGGGCCCTGTTTAGTGTGGTGGTGCTAAGTGGTTCTGTTTTCAGCTGGTTTCTGTCAACCATAGTGAAACTGTTACTCTGGGTTGAAGTCTCCGCTGTGGAGAAATACCATCCATTATGTCACCCTACCTACCACAGGCAACAATTTCAAAAGGAAAATCAAACCTTCCTACAACCACACACCCAGGGCACAACCTGAATAGTTCTCAGGCGATTTTCTCAGTTCAAAAGTTCCAAATTAATCATCTCAGTCAGCACCTGTCTCAGGTGGGAGAGTTTAAGACGTCTCTGGGAACTGGACCACAGGGGTCTTGTTATTACTCAGATATGGCTTGCTCCAGTGCTGTGTGGAGTCAGTAGGAGCCAACCAGCAAATAGATCAGTCTGGGAAAGGTGATGCCTCCTTCCCCACCTTACACCTCTGTCACACCCAGTTAGCTGATAGCCCTGAAGTTGGCTGACCCACTTCCCTGTATTGAACAGATACTCCAGGGGTTTACACCTGCCTAAATCCCAAGGAAATCTGCCAGACCTCTGCACTCTAACTCTATCTATCAGGAGGAAGTGAGGCCTTACAGCCTCTGGTGCTTGATGAAGTTTGGGGGGTGTTCACTCAGGTCTAGCCTCTCCCCTGGTTGACGTTACTGATAGAACAGAACAGAACAACTTTGTGGGATTTCTTCTGTTCCTTCTAAATTCCCCTGCAGAAGAGAAGCTGTTTTGAGTTCCAAAGCCCTGTCTTCACTCCTGCATATTTGTATTCAGTTAACTGTCAATTTTATATTGCTGTCTTCCTTTGTCTATAGGCTGATGATCCCCTGAGGGTCAGTTTTGTCTTAGGCTCAGTAAAGTGGTCCTCTGGATCAGTCCTGCCCTGAGAACTTCCCGGGTCTGTGAGTTGGTACAACCTCAGGCAAATCCTTTACTCACGGGTGGTTGTCAGCCTTATCTGATTGCCCAGGGAGACAGGGGTTGTGGCTTCAGAATATCTGGGAGTGAACCATATTGCTGCTAAAAGACGGCTGATTCTCTGAGCCTCAGGGAACTGCTGCTCTGGTGTCGTTCCTTTCAGCCAACCATCCTCTCGTGGCTCCCGCACCCCAGAGTTAGCCCTGACCAGCTGCAGTTTAGGTAATGTCCACACTCCTCGAGAAATCACCCAAGAATCTGGACTCCTGGGGGACAGGCTTCCAGACATCAGAGTGAAAGTGGAAGGGAATGCTGAGAGATCAGAGTTGCAGGTAGAGAATATACACTGTTTTACACAGTTTTATGCCTGGCCGTATTGCTGCTAAAAGATAGCTGATGCTCCAGGTTTCAGGAAAATGCTGCTTTGGTGTACTTTTCTCTCAGCCACCCATCCTCTCCTCACTCCCATGTGCCAGAGTCAGCACTGACCACCTGCAGTTTAGGCACTGTCCACACCCCTTCAGGAATCACCCAAGAATCTGAATTCCTGGGCACAGGCCTCTAGACCTCAGACTGAGAGTAGAGACTAGTTCTGGGAGCTCAGAGTTGCAGGTAGAAAATATATACCGTTTTATGCCTGGCCGCATTGTTGCTAAAATACGGCTGCTGCTATGTGCCTCAGGGAATTGCTGCTCTGGAGTGGTTCCCTCTCAGCCGACTATCCTCTCCTTACTCCCATGCCCCAGAGTCAGCACCAACCAGCTGTAATTTAGGCACTGTTCACACCCTTGAGGAATCACCCAAGAATTTGAACTCCTGACGACAGTCCTCTAGACCTTAGAGAGAGAATAGAGGCTAGTACTGGGACCTCAGAGTTACAGGTAGAGAATATATGCAGTTTTATACAGTTTTATGCCTGGCCACCTTGTTACTAAAAGACGGCTCCTGCTCTGTGCCTCAGGAAACAGCTGCTCTGGTGTGGTTCCCTCTCAGCTGACCATCCACTCCTCGCTGCCATGCCCCTGAGTCAGTACTAACCAGCTGCAATTTAGGCACTGTCCACACTCCTCAAGAAATCACCCAAGGATCTGGACTCATGGGGGATAGGACTCCAGAACTCAGAGTGAGAGTGGAGGGAAGTTCAGAGAGTGCAGAGTTGCAGGTAGATAATATATAGTTTTATGTCTGTAGGGAGTAGGCCATGGCACCCTAGTAGGGGAGGTAGGTTCAGTTTTTAGATGGTCTCTCCCATGGAGTGTAGTAGGGGGATCTTTGAACTATGTCCATTTGCTTGTGGGGTACTCTGAACAATTCTCATGGGTGAGAGATCTCTTGTTGGCTTGGTGATGGATTTTGTACCTTTTATTTGTATCCTTGTATTCGCAGCTCACCTCAGTGGGGTTATTGTGCTTTCTTCAACCTTCTCTCTTGGTGCAGCTCAAATCCACCAGATCACTTGTTAAAGTTTTGTCCTTTAACTCTCCTTCTGGATGGGAGTCTCTGTTTAAAGCTGAGTTCAGTCAACCATCTTTTCTCCACCCCCTAACTTTTTGACTTATTGATCTGTTGTATAATTCTTTTCTTTTCACTTTTATTTAATTCTGCTGTAATTTTGGTTATTTCCTTTCTTCTACTTGGTTCGGGGTGGGAATGTTCTTCCTTTTCCAGTTGCTTGAGATGTCCTAGTAAGTGGTTAACTTTTCTCTTTTCATTGTCTTGAGAAAGTGTAGCAAGGCTATAAATTTCCCTCTTAGGACTGCCTTTGCGGTATCAAAGGGGTTCTGATGATTTGTGTCCTCATTGCCATTTTGTTTCAAAAATTTGGCAATTTTCTTCTTAATCCCATCTATGACCCAGCTATCATTCAGCATATGGTTATTTATTGTCCATGTTTTGATATGATTATGCAGATTCCTATTGTTACAGAGTTCAATTTTTATTTCATTGTTGTCTGAGAAGATGCAAGGAATAACTTTTCTTCCTTTAAATTTATTGAGGTTAGACTTGCGACCTAAGATGTGATCAATTTTGGAGTATGTTCTGTGGGCTGAAGAGAAATATGTGTATTTATTTAGATGTGTGTTGATCTAAAGTTTGGATGGTTAGGTGTAAACCTAAAATTTCTTTGCTCAGCTTCTTATTGGAGGATCTATCCAACACTGTAAAGGAGTGTTAAAATTTCTGACTATTATGAGCTGGAGGAAATCAAATTGCTCATGTCTGTTAGTTTTTCTTTTAAGTTGAAGCACATTCTGATTGGGTGCATAAATATTAATAATTGAAATCTCAAAAAACAATAATTGAAATCTCATCATATTGAATATTATCCTTTACAAATATGAAGTGACCATTCTTATCCTTCCTTACTTCTGTTGGTTTTAAGCCTATTGTATCTGCAAATAGAATTGTAACACATGCTTTTTTTCTGATTATCATTTGCCTGAAATATGGATGACCAACCTTTCACACTGTGTTTATTTTTGTCTATTAAGGTATGATGTGACTCTTGTATGCAGAAAGTATCTGGCCTGAGTTTTTGTATCCATTCAGCTAACCTGTGCCTCTTTAGAGGACAGTTTAAGCCATTCAGATTAATGGAGAATATTGATAAGTCTGGTAAAATTTGGGGTATCGAGTTTTTCAAAAGTCCAGTGGACACTTTTAAACCTTTCACCACGGTGGAAGTTGGAGTTTGATCAAAAGTTTCTGAGTGAGTTTATTTTTGTGTTATAGGATTGGGTTGGTCATTATGGAGGATAGGTCTGAGAATATCCTGAAGAGCTGGTTTGGTTATGACAAATTTCTTCAACATATGAATGTCGTTAAAGTATTTAATGTCTCCATCATAAATGAAACTCAGTTTAGCTGGATATAGAATTTTGGGTTGAAAGTCGTTTTGCTTTAGGAGATTAAAAGTTGATGACCACCCTCTTCTGGCTTGAAATGTTCAGCAGAGACATCTAAAGTCTATCTAATATTCTTCCCTTTGTATGTAATGGCTTTCTTCCATCTGGCTGCTTTGAGAATTTTCGCCTTCATATTAACTTTAGCGAAGTTAATTCTGATACGCCTGGGGGATGTCTTATTGGGGTTGATTAATGCTGGGGTTCTGAAGCTGTCTGCTATCTGAATTTCAGAATCTCTAGGCATGTCTGAAAAATTTATTTTTCATAATTTCATGGAGAAGGGCCTCTGTGCCTAGTGAGGCCACTTCATCAAATTCAGGGATTCCAATTAGGCAGATATTATCTTTCTTTGAATTATCCCAGAGCTGTCTGAGAGAATGATCCGTTTTTGCTCTCCATTTCTCTTCCTCTTTGAGAGTTTGGGATCATTCGAAGACTTTGACTTCAATGTCAGAAATCCTTTCTTCTATTTGTTCCACTCTGTTACTGAGGGATTCTACTGTATTTTTGAGATCTTCAAGGGCTGCAAATTTTGCTTTAGTGTGTCTAAATTGGTGGTTTTGTCTTTAAATTTGTTAAATACTTGAGACAACTTTTGAGTTCCTCCTCGAATTCTTATTCCAACTTTTGAATTGCTGCTCAGATTTATAATTCCAAATTTTCCTCCATGTTATTAATCTTCTTTGCAATCCAAATCCTGAGTTTGATTTCTGACATCTCAGTCAGTTGTTTATGAATGGGATGTTCAGTTACATCTGCCATGTTTTTCATTGGGGGGTGGTTGATCTATTCTGATTATTCATGTTACCAGTGTTTTCCCACTGATTACATCCCATATATGTTTTACACCATTTGATTTTTTTTTCCTGGATCTTTTTTGAGGACGCACACAGTGCTATGGCTGAGAAACTATGGCCCTGTTTTGTGTGGTGGGGATCAATGGTTCTGTCTTATTCTCAGCTGATTTCTGTTCGAACCTATTGAAACATTTACTCTGAGTTAAAGTCTCAGCTGTGGAGAAATACCAGCAATTAAGTCACCTCACCCACCGCAGGCAAGAATTTGAAAAAAAAAAAAAATCAAACCTTCCTACAACCACACACCCAGGGCACCACCTGAATAGTCCCCAGGTGATTGGCTCAGTTCAAAATGTCCAAATAAATCATCTCAGTCAGCACCTGTCTCGGGTGGGAGAGATTAAGAGTTCTCTGGGAACTGGATTACAGGGGTCTGGTGACTACTATGATATGGCTTGCTCCAGTGCTGCATGGAGTCAAGAGGAGCCACCCAGCAAATAGATCAGTCTGGGAAGGTTGATGCCTTCTTCCTCACCTTGCACATCTGTCACACCCAGTCACTGATTGCCCTGCATTTGGCTGAATCTGTTGCTTGTAGTGAACAGATACTCCAGGAGTTGGCACTTGCCTGCATCACAAGGAAATCAATTTGTCCTCACTCAGGACACTGTGCTCTGCCTTTATTTAGCAGGAGGAGGTGAGGCCTGACAGCCTTGGGTGCTTGATGACGGTTGGGGGTGTTCACTCAGTTCCAGCCCCTCCCCTGATTGATGTTACTGACAGAACAGAACAGAACAAATTTGAATTTTTTTTCTTTTCCTGCTAAATTCCCCTACAGAAGAGAATCTGTTTTGAGTTTCCAGAACCTGTACCTCAGGTCCTGTCTTTGCTCATTCACATTGGTATTCAGTTACCTGTCAGTTCTATCCTGCTGACTTCCTTTGTCTATAGGCTGATGATCCCCTGAAGCCCAGGTACATCTTAGGCTCAGCAAAGAGGTATTCTGGGTCATCCCCATTCTTGGAACTTCCAGGTTCTGCAAGTTTGTTTCTAGTCCCTGCACTCCACCAATGTCATTACCACCTCAGGCTAATCTTTCTCTCATGGGGCCTGCATTTCCATCCCAGATCTGTTCGTGGTGTTTGTCAGCATTATCTGGTTGCCCAGGGAGACAGGGATTGTGGCTTCAGAATATCCAGGAGTGAGCGACATTGCTGCTAAAAGATGGCTGATTCTTCAAGCCTCAGGGAACTGCTGCTGTGGTGTGGTTCCTTTCAGCCAATCATCCTCTCATGGCTCCTGCGCCCCAGAGTTAACATTGACCAGCTGCAGTTTAGGCATTGTCCACACTCCTCGAGAAATCACCAAAGAACCTGGACTCCTGGGGGACAGACTTCCAGACCTCACCGTGAGAGTGGAGGGGCATTCTGGGAGCTCAGATTTGAATGTAGAGGATATATACAGTTTTATACACTTTTATGTCTGGCAGGAGTGGGCTGTGGTACCATAGCAGGGGAATTAGGTCCAGTTTTTAGAGGTTCTCTTCCATGGAGTGTAGTGGGAGGACCTTTGAACTCTGCTCGTTCATTTGTGGGGCACTCTGAACCGTTCTCATGGGGGAGAGGATTGCCGTATTCTTGGTGATGGATTTTGTACCTTTTCTTTGTATCCTTGTAGTCGCAGCTTTCTTCAGTGGGGTTAATGTGCGTTCTTCAACCTTCTCTCTTGTTGCAGCTCAAATCCACCAGGTTACTTGCTAAATTTTGAACTTTAACTCTCCTTCTGGATGAGAGCCTCTGTGGAAAGCTGGCTTCAGTCAGCCATCTTGTCCTATGGACCCGGCAAAATTATTTAAAGCCAGATCATCACAGTCAAAATACTGACGTGGACAGGTAGAAATAAGAGGTGTAGAGCTCCAGGTTGAGCTGGCAATTGATGGCATCCTCTGAGTGCTGGTGGTAGTTCTGGTGCACCTGCAGGGTGCACACAGTTGTCATGTCAGTAGCTGAGATGAATTTCTTTCTATACCCTTTCTCAAGAGAAGAAATTTTGACAACACCAATACATTCTACATCTTACTAGGGTACTCTTGCTAGTGGTACTGCACTCCCATAAATTTCCAACTCAACCTGGAGCACTACACCTCTTATCTTTCTCTGTCCATTTGTTACTACTTTAACTGTGATGATTTGGCTTTGAAGAATTTTGCCAATGAGGGATTATTCTCCAATCTCATTAGTCCATGGATGGGTGGAAGACACTTTATGTAAGCAGATGAAGAGAGACCAGCTGCCTGTCATTGTCAGCCAATATGTAGAGACACAGATAGGTTTAATAAGCTTTATCATCAGAACAGAAGGAACTCTGGAGAACAGAGAGAGTAGGTGTCTAAGTCTATTCTGTTCTTCAATTTGTAAAACCACAGTTTTATACATAAAGTTTAAAGTAAGACCCCTGCTCATATTTATCTTCAAAAACAGTAAATATCATTCAGCTTCAACAACATCTATTGCCATAATCCATGACCCACAATAAATAATAATTGACATAATCCATGGCTGACTTACATAATATTTCAATTAAAAATTTCATCTCCTAAATCAATAGCTCTACACTACTCTTGTCGCATAGGACCTAAAACAACCAGATCAGCTATGTCATGTCAGGCCTGGGCTGACTCACTCCATCTCATTCTTACTATGTGAGTTCTCACTAAACTTGTTTGCCACAAACTAAATTATTTTGTATATTCATGGTAACTATGATATTTAAAATTATTATCCCTCTACTGGATTTTGTTCATATTTCCCTGGGGGACAAAATTCTACCCAGAAACTTCCAAAATACAGTGCACACAAACTTCTTTAAAAAACAAACTCCCAGAATCCATAACTGACTCCCTTTTTATGCACACTATGTAAATTGCAATTCCCTCATTAAGAAAAAACAGGACCAAAACTTACCTCAGACCCTCACAAAAATTAAGGAGCACAACATCAACTCTGAAAGGCAAACAAAGTACTCTCATGTCGTTAGCCAGGATTGTTGTGGGCAATTACATAGTCCTTGATTGCCTCTTAACTTGCCAAGGGGTAATTTATGCTGCAGCAAACACTTCTCACATCACTTACAAACTATAAAACAGATAAACTCAGATGAAGTTAAGAAAATACAAAAAGTGTGTTATACAGATTTAAATCCCTGCCTTCTCTATTGATAAGAGTCTCCAGTAATTTAGAACTATTTTCTCATCTTGACGCAGAGCAGACAAACCCTTAACAAATGGAGACTTCTTTCACAGATGTAAATATTTTCAGAGTTTCTTTTGGGCCCACTTTTATTCAAAATAATTAGCTCAAAATAATCTTTATGCCAAACACAGGCATAGTTTTGGGTGGCATAATCTACCCTCTTACTGTCATATTTTTGGTTGGAAAGTTCTGGACCCCATTTGTCTTTAATTCCTTTCTACAATCATTGTCAAATGAGAGGATTTCAATAATTACCACTGTAGCAAATGGAGCAAGAGAAATTAATGAAACTCCAAATGTAGAATATATTTTCTTCAAGTAGTTCCTATAGTAAAATTTTGGCTATGGTGAAAACCTGGATATTAAGGTTGAATATTCTTCAGGCTGATTTCATCTGGCCTTGGCCAGAAGAAGAGCTTGGAAGAGGAGATTCAGGTATTCCCTGCCAGCCAGATCGTGGAGTTGTGAGGAGCTGGCCTGGTACTCAGAGGTGGGTCATGGTAATTTGCTGCTGGACATAAACAACCTCACAGAACAACAATACCAGACAAATATTTGTCTGATGAGCACAGACAAAAAAAAAAAAAAAACACCATAGTCCTACATTAATGGCAGACAAAGAAGGTCCATTTGCCTGTCACTGTCACCCATGTACAGAGACAGGGATTAGGTCCAAAGAGCTTTACTATGAGAAAGCCAGAAATTCTGGAGAAGAGTGAAAGTAGCCTCTTCAAGACTGTTCTGGCCTTCCATTTCTAAAACTACAGTTTTCTACATAAAAATTCAAAGCAAAAACTATGTTAACTCTTATTTTAAACAGTAAGTATCACTTATTTTATTTTATATTATTTTATTTTAGTATTTATTTATTTATTTATTTATATTGGGACAGAGTCTCATTTTGTCACCCTGGGTAGAGTGCCATGGTCTCATAGCTCACAGAATCATCAAACTCTTGAGCTCAAAAGATTCTCTTGCCTCGGCCTTCCAAGTAGCTGGGACTATAGGCACTCACCACAACATCTGGATATTTGTTGTTGTTGTTGTTTGTCCAGCAGGGCCTGGTTTTAACCCACCAGCCCCAGAGCATGTGGATGGCACCATAACAACTTAGCTATGGAAGCCCATAGTTAGTACTTTATTTTAAACAAAGATAATCATGACTCACAATATACAATAACTTACATAACCTATGACCCAAAACAACATTTATAATTCAAAAATTAATCTCCTAAATCAAAAGTCCCAAACTACTTAACGTATACTTTTAGCTTAAACCTGAATTTACAAAAAAAACAAGGATGAAAAAGAAGATGGTAAGGTCATGTAGAAACAAAACTGATGAGGCCAGCTGTGTCATGTTGGCCCTAGCCTGACTGACTCCATTTTATTCTCCTACATGTGCTCTCTTTAACATAGACTAAACACAAACTTTGTGTATGGTACAGACATGAAAAACATTCCCCTATCTTAACTAATGTGAATGAGTACTGCCTTTTGATTTTTTAACCAGTTACAGTTCTAGCCACACTCTGAATTTTTGCCTCCTCCTAGATAGACTTCTTAAGATTCCCAGTCCTAAAATTACCCTCAATCTCTCACAGCATCTACTTCAATGCAAAATACTAATTACTCATATCTTCTCTAAAACAATTTAATACAAACCCCAAACATAAAATAAATCTTTTCTGCTTTTACTTTTTACTTTTATTCTATTTACTTCTTCACTTGGGAGGCCATAGTGGGTAGACAGCCTGAGCTCATGGGTTCAAGACCAGCCTGAGCCAGAGTAACACCTCATTTCTAAAAATATCCAGGTTTTGTGGTGCATGCCTGTAGTCCCAGCTACTCAGGAAACACAGGCCAGAGAATCACTTGAGCCCACGAGTTTGAGGTTTCCGTGAGCTATGACACAATGACACTCTATTGAGGACAACAAAGTGAGATTCTGTCACACACACATGCAAAAATTATTTATTATTATTGTTTCAGAAGCAAGGTCTTCTCCATCATCCAGCCTGGAGTTCAGTGGCACAATCAAACCTCATTGCATCCTGAAACACCTGGGCTCAAAAGATCCTCTTCCCTCAACTTCCCAAGTCTCTAAAACTACACATGCATCTCACCACATCTAGCTAATATTTTATTTATTTATTTGTTTGTTCGTTTATTTTTGTAGAGACAGTGTCTTGGTATAGTTCTGTCCAAGTTAGCCTCTAACTTGGGAGTTCAAATCAACCTTTCTGCCTCAGCTTTCCAAAGTGATATTACTACAGGTGTGAGCCACCACACTTGGCCATAATAAGACTTTTCTAGCACACTTTTGTGTAGGTACTACATGGTTTCTTCAAAGAGAAGTAATTCCCAATTGTTTCATAATAGGGATGTGTTGTGTTGTTTGACTATTTCCCAATATTTTTCATGAAGAACAATGAGACAATGAACTCAAATTTTCACCATTACAGGTGCAGAACTGCTATCCTCTTCTCTACATTTCTTTTAGTCCATTCCCTCATCTCTCATCTTCTCAAAAGAGGAAAGTAATTTGGAAATACACACACTTCACAGTTGGTAAGAGTTCGGTGCACTTAGCAATAAATTCATTATTTTAAAGGCCTAATGGTGAATAATTTTTCTAAATGAAATTTAGATTGGTTCTTTGTGTTCAAAATGACCCATGTTCAGGAAACTTGCTGAAGATTCCTAGTGACTAACTCTAAAAAACATTTTTGGACAAAAGTGAAATCTCTGTATTTGGCCTGTATTTCCATCAAAAGTTTCAGATTTTCTTTCCTGGTTAAAATGGCTTTCCTAAGCAGAGTTCTTAAGTGTGGGAAGAGGTGGTAACAAGAACAGACATACCACTATGCAAGCAATGCAGACGATCACAATTATATTTGCTAACATCATTATCAAGAATAAAGATAATTTGTGAAAATTCATACCTGAAACTGGTGTAGTCCTTCTACTTCGGTGCTTGACTCTTATAAACACTCAGGGGTTTTCTGAGACAGCTTCATGTTACACTCATGTTGAAGATGTCCTGCCATCCAGTGGTCAAATTGTACATTGTTTCTAGCTTATTTAAAATTGAGTTCAGGTTTGGCGCCCATTGGTCAGTGAGTAGGGTGCCAGCCAAATAACAGAAGGTGGTGGGTTGGAGCCTGGCTCAGGCCTGATGAACAACAATGACACTGCAAACAAGAAATATCTGGACATTGTGGCATGCATCTGTATTTTCAGCTACTCAGGAGACTGAGGCAAGAGAATTGCTTAAGCCCAAGAGTTTAAGGTTGCTGTGAGCTGTGATGCCTGACACTCTACCAAGGATGATATAGTCAGACTCTGCCTCAAAAAATAATAACAATAATAAATAAAAAATTGAGTTCAATGTTTAGAGAGCCCCAGCACACCATTTTGGACTGGATGAAATACCCACAATGCCCCATCTATTTCAAGATGCCAGCAATGGTTTAAATTTTGGGGAAATACTCTGACTTTGATGGAAAAACAAATTTTTCATCTCAAAAGGATTTTATTTGATCTTTAAGTGGAGGCCCCTTTGCCCTGACCTTATATGACAGTGTTTGTGGATATTTGTCTTGAAACCATGATGGGATACATGTTGGTATCAGTGTCTGGGAGCACTAAAGGTGAGCAGGTATATTTCAAGAAGTCTTTGAAATCCTGGGTGTGCCCTACAGTCTGAAATTTGTGTCCCATTGGGCTAAAGATAAGTGGGAAGTTTCAGGGGATGCAGAACTCTGAGAAGTGATCTTTATAAACTGTGTCTTGAGTTTGATAAATCCAAATTTATATGCAGATTATAAACTGGGACTATGGGAGCAACTAATGCTCAGGACCCTGAATTAGGCCAGAACTGAAGAGCACATGAGCAATTTTCATATATATATACTCGCAAAAAAGAGAAATGTTATTTAAGAGCAAAGAGAAAGCTTAGAGTATTTCCAAAGAAGCTTGGAAGAGTGTCTCTGCTATAAATGAGAAGAGGTGAGAGAGACAAATCAGAAAGGCAATGCAGAGGTACAAATAAGCCATTCATTTTGTTCCATTTGAAATTGATTGCAGCTTATTCATTGGTCTCTCTGCACCTTCAGGCATTATTGTCCTTTTCTATTGGTCATTTATTATTGCAGGAGCAAATGATAACTGAAGTGAAGATAATCTGGGTTTCTAGTTGAGAAAAGAATTGGCATCTAATGAACATGCCTTTAGTGTTTTTGAAACTAGACAGGAGCAGAGAAGAGGAGTTGGACCTGAAGCTGGGAGAAGGTTTTTAGAAGCTTTGAGTATAGATAGTTCCAAAGTAGATATCAACCGAAACATCTGTTAAGATGATTTGAGGAGGTTTATTTGGATATTAATATGTGTGACTGCAGCCAAGGAAACGTGGTCTTAAGAGGTCTTGAGAAAATATGTCCCAAGTGCTCAGGTTATAAGTCTGGATATTTTACTTTTAGTTTGTTTTGTTATTGTTCTTATTGTTTGTTTTTTGAGCCAGAGAAAAACTTGTCTCCTGGGCTAAAGTTTAGTGGTGTGGTCATAGCTCACTTTGGTCTGTAACTCCTGGGCTTTACTGATCAACCTGTCTCAGCTTCTCTAGCAGCTAAGACTACAGGTGTCCCTAACCACACCCCTCTAATTTTTAAATATTTTGTGAAGACACTGTCTAACTATGTTGGTCAGGCTAGTCTTGAACTCCTAGGCTCAAGAAACCTTCTGCATTTGCCTCCTAAAATCCTGGAATTACAGGTCAGAGCCACCACAGCTAGCCCACAGTTTGGTTTTATGCATCCATGAAGACAGGAATTATATGTGAAACTGAAAGCACATTAAGTGACAATACGGTGGAGTCTGTCAGGCTAGGGTGGACATGAAACAGATGATCTGGTCTGGAACAGGTGAGCTTAGACAATCCACCCTCCTCTGCCTCCCAAAGTGCTATGATTCCAGTGAGCCACCATGCACAGCTTAGGAAATGGATTTTTCATGCCTGTAAGCCCAATATTCTGGAGGCCAATACCAGAAGATTTCTTGAGCTCAGGAGTTCGAGAACAGCCTAAGCAAGAGCAAGACCCAATCTCTAAAAATAGCCAGGTGTTGTGGCAGGGACCTGTAGTATGAAATACCTGTGAGACTTAAACAAATCTTCAAGGTTTCTAAGCCAGGCATGGTGGCTCATGCCTTTAATCCCAGCACTCAGGGAGGATGAGGAGGGAGAATAGTTTGAGTTCAGGAGTTTAAGACCAGCATGAGCAAGAGTGAGACCCAATCTCTATAAAGAAAAATACCCAGAAATTGGGGAGGGTACTATACTCCCAACTATTAGGATGTCTGAGGGAAGAGGATCACTTGTGCTGAAGAGTTTGAAGTTCCTATGACCTATGATGGCAGAGCACTCTACTGAGGGAGACTAAGTGAGACTCTGTCTCAAAAACAAAAAAGGTAATAAGTAGATAACTTTTGAAAATAAAAATTAAAACATAAATTACTGTTTAAAAAATAACAAAACTGACTTTCCAATTGAAAGTGTTGTAATAGATTTTCACTGAGTTGCGTTGGATATTATTTAAAATAGAAGTCAATGTGGTCTTTGCTTTGAATCATTTTGGATAAAAATGTGATTTTGAAGATAAAAAAGCAACAGTCTTGGAGAGGCTACTCTCACTATTGTCCACAATTTCTAGCCTTCTGACAAGTAAAGTTTAGTGGATCTATCCCTGTCTCTGCATATTGGCTGAAAATGATAGGTGACCAGAGCCTCTTTACTCAGTAACAAACCCATGAATCAAAACATGGAAATAATACCCTGTATTAGCTCCAAAGGGCAGGGCATCTTGAATCTGGGGCTTACAAGTCATAAGTGGTCTTTAGGGGTTCTTTAATTGGCAATTGGTTGAGAGTGGTAAGCTTTGTCTAAAGACATGTAATCAGAAGAAAGGAATTTGTCAAGCGAACTACACTAGATTCAAGATGGAAAATAAGCCACATTATGTTGGGTTAATACAAACACATTCAATGAGATGTTATCATTTAAAGTTTACACTCACCAGTCCTCTTATAAAGGAATTTGAAAAAGTAGGAAAATAGGTCAGAGTTCAGTCTTTATGTAATTTGTTCCAAGTACAATAGTTTGTCCACTCCAAAACTCATTGAAATTTAATGGCTACTGTGTCTATATAAAGAGGGAGTCACTGAAGAGTTGATTATGTTCTGCCCTCATGAATGGGCTAAAGCCTTAATTATGGAAGTGTATTAGTTTTCAAGGGAATGGGCTCCTGATAACAGCAAAAGTTTGGTTCCAATTTTGTTTCTGTCTCACATGCTGGTTTTGCCTTTCACTATTCTGCCAGGAGAACAAACAGCAAGAAAACCCATTCCTCATGAAGCTGAATGTTCTTGGACTGCCCAGCCTCCAGAACCATAAGCCAAATAAAATCTCTGTGTTCAAAGACTACCTAGTGTGAACTAAAATAAAATCTTAGGGATCCTCCTCTAGCAGCTCACTGACTAGACCCTGTTTCTCTTGGCCAAGGGGATCCCCTAAAATTGAGTTGCTAGCCATGAGAAAAGAGATCAGACATCCTTCATCATGTCCCCCTGCCTTCTTAGAGATGACTTTCTGACTCATTAATAGGCCAAAGTCTATTAAAGACTTACCTGCGAGATCTTCCATGTATGAAACTAACCACCTAAATCTGGGCATATGTTCTGCAACTTGTCCCTGATTAATAGACTCTTAAATCAATTCAAGCATTTCTTTTCCCTGACTCCTGATGAAAGCACATGTAATAAGGACAAGGTAGAGTCATTCCATCTATGGCCGAGAGCACACAGATGGTCTGGTCAGTTTAGGTCCTATGTGATCTTCACCTCATGCCTCCTGTTCTTGCTGTTTTACAAATTCAGCTTTAACATAAAAATATATATTTTGAGTGTCTAAGGACAATTGATTTAGGAGACTAACCTTTGAATTGGAATGTTGTTTTGGAACAAGGGTATTCCTAACTATTGTTTATTACATGGGTCATGGTTGGTGCTGATTATTATTAGTTCAGATAAAGATTAACAGGGGGTGGAGCATGATGGTGGATGGGAAAGATGTTTAGCTGAGCTCTTCTGAAACTACAGGTGAGAGCAAGTGAGCTAGATCATACCTGGCTTGGTATATTGCCATGGAGTGATACTTTGGGGTATGCATTGAAGTGGCTATATTTCTGGACTTGTAGTTAAAAATGGAGATTTGGTGACTGGTAGGCAAGTTTCTGCAAGCTTGCCCTGGCCATGGCAGAGGCCACAGACAGTACACACACACAGAGGCACCAGAAGAAGCCTGTTGCAGATTTTCATGCTTGGGAGAAGGTAGGCTTTGAGTGGAAAGATTGGTGAAGTGTGCACTCCCCAGCAGAATTTAGTGGCTAGAGTTGGGTGCTGTCTGAAGGCTGTGCCACAGTTTGTCAGCAGATATCTATATGGAAAAAGATATCTATATGAAAAGATATCTATATGGAAAAAGTTCCCAGACAGGAGGCCACTGTTGTCATAAAATTTGCCAGACAGTTGTGTAGGCAGTTCTGTTTCTGCAGACCTAAGGCACTGAGGTCTGAGCTCCACCTGCAGGGAACCATCCAAAGACACAGGCCAGGATACACGAAACTCCATGTGAACCATTGTAGGTGGAATCTGTGAGACCTGCCTCTTAAGATTTTTTGAGAATTGTAGAATCATACATGGGCAAGGATGAGTGCCAAGCAGCTGATCACCAAGATCAATTTAGGTGGGAAATAGGCATAAGCCTAGGAACCAGAGAGAGGTTAATAGCTGCGCTGTTCATCACCCAAATTCACAAGGTCACTGGTGTCAAAAACATATATATTGCAACATAAATGTATTACTACTGAATCAGGATTCCTCCATCGTATATATGCGTATTTACATGTACATAATATATAAATATAAAAAAATTAACTATGTCTCCTACAAAAAAGAGGAAAGATAAAAAAGTCAAATAAAAGAAAACAAAAAAATAATGCATATAAATATATATGTATAAGAGAAAAAAAGCAAGAAAAAAGAAACAAGCAACCAATTTTTATGTATATAAACATTATTAAATCATAGCTGTGTAAAATAATGCAATCATGAGGTAAAATGTGCAGGTTTTATATACATTTTGAAATTTTTTTTTGAATTTTTTAACATTGCCTTCATGGCATTTTCTTAGTTATTGTGTTCAGATTTTTAAATTCTACATTTAGTATATTTCACCTGTACCCTTTTAAGATGCACGGTAGGTGTGAAGCCACTAATTACCTTCCCTCCACCCATCCTCCCCTTTTCCCCATATTCTTGTGTTAAGATTGGGTTATAAATTAGTTTCATATTAGGGCTGAGTACATTGGGTACTTTTTCTTTCATTATTGAGATACCTTGCTAAGAAAATTTTCCAGCTCCATCCATGTAAACATAGAAGAGATATAGTCTCCATATTTCTTTAAGGCTGCATAATATTCCATGTTGTACATATACCACAATTTATTAATCCATTTGTGAGTTGATGGCCACTTGGACTTTTTCCATGACTTAGTAATTATGAATTGGGCTGCAATAAACATTCTGATACAAATATCTTTGTTATAATATGATTTTTGGTCTTCTGGATATAAACCTACAAGAGGAATTATAGGATCAAAAATGGCAGGTATATTTTTAGATCTCTAAGAATTCTCCAAACACCATTCCAAAAGTAATATATCAATTTGCATTTTCACCAGCAATGTACAAGTGTTCGCTTTTCTCCACATCTACGCCAACATCTCTGGTTTGGGGATTTTGTTATGTGGGCCAATCTTACTGAAGTTAGATGATATCTCAAAGTGGCTTTGATTTGCATTTCTCTGATGATTAAGGATGGTGAACATTTTTCATGTATCTGTAGGCCATGCACCTGTCCTCTTCAGAGAAGTTTATCTTCTCCCTTGCACACCATCATTTGTTCTTTTCTTGCTTATACATTTGAGTTCTTTGTGGATTCTGTTTATTAAACCTTTGTTGGAGACATATCCTTCAAATTTCTTCTCCCATTCTGAGGGCTGTCTGCTTGCTTTACTTACTGTGTTATTGGCTGTGCAGAAGCTTTTTAGTTTTTTCAGGCCCCAATAGTGTATTTTTGAAGCTGCTTCAATTGCTGGAGGGTTCTCCTCATAAAGTATTTGCCAAGGTCGCTTTCTTCAAGAGTTGTCACTGCACTTTCTCCTACTATTTTTATAGTTTAATGTCTTAAGTTAAAATCTTTAATCCAGTGAGTCTATCTTAGTTAATAGTGGAAGGTGTGGGTTCAGTTTTAGGTTTCTACAGGTCGCCAGCCAGTTCACCCAGCACCATTTCTTAAATAGGGAATCTTTTCCCCATTGAGTGTTTATAATTGGCTTGTCAAAGATCAAATAATGGTAAGTAGCTGGGTTCATTTCTTGGTTCTCTATTCTGTTCCATACATCTACCTCTTTGTTTTTGTGCCAGTGCCATGCTGTTTTGATCACTATTGATTTATAGTACATTCTGAGATCTGGTAGCATAATTCCTCCTGCTTTCTTTTTATTTATGAGTAGTGTCTTAGATATTTGAGAATTTTTCTGACTCCATATTAAATGATGTATTATTTTTTCGAGATCTTTGAAGTATAACAATGGAGCTTTAATAAGGATTGCATTAAAATTTTATATTGCTTTGGGTAATATAGACATTTTGAAAATGTTGATTTTTCCCCATGAGCAGGGCATGTTTTTTAAATTGTTAACATCTTCAGCTAGTTCCTTTCTTAAAGTTTCATACTATTCTCTCAATTGATGCAGAAAAAGCTTTTGATAATATTCAGCATCACTTTATGATCCAAACACTTACAAAAATGGGTATAGAAGGGACATTTCTTAAACTGTTAGAGACCATCTATAACAAACCTACAGCCAATATCATATTGAATGGAGTTAAATTGAAACTATTTCCACTCAGATCAGAAACCAGGCAACGTTGCCCATTGTCTCTGCTGCTCTTTAACATTGTCATGGAAGTTTTAGCCATTTCAATTCAGGAAGAAAAGGTGATCAAGGGTATCCATATAGGGACAGAAGAGATCAAACTTTCACTCTTCACAGATGATATGATTGTATATGTGGAAAATACCAATGATTCTACTACAAAACTCTTACATGTGATCAAGGAAATACAGTAATGTCTCAGGGTACAAAGTCAACACTCATGAATTTGTAGCCTTTATATATACCAACAATAGGCAAGCTGAAAAACAATCAAGAACACTATTCCATTTACAGTAGTGCCAAAGACCATGAAATGTTTGGAGTTTTTTATTGCTTTTTTCTCTATATGTTCATATACATAAAGAAATTTTTTGTTGCTTTCTCTCTCTTTTTTATTTTTTTATTTTATTTTATTTTATTTTTTCTTGTAGGAGTCACGTTTAACTTGTATTCTCTCTCCTTTCATTCACCTTTTGGTTTCTGAGATTGCTTACATCAGGCTATTTCAGCTTTTTAAAAAAATCTTATTCGATATGTTCTATTTTTTACTAAGTTGTTTGGTTGTCTCTTTTCCTAATTCACATTTTTACATTAAACAAGAGCAAGAGTCCTTGTACTTTTGTTGTTGTTGTTGTTGTTGGTTGCATAAATTTGGATTAATTTATTCTCCCTCTGTAATTTACTGCTCAACATTCTCTCAGATGATAGAGACTCTTCTATGTTTCTTATCATTCCAACATGATGTGCTTCTGTAATAGCTAAAATATTCCCCTACCGTCTTTTTTTTCTTTCTTCCTGGATAGCTGTCTTTAATTTTTCATTCTTTACGCATTTTTTCTCCCTCTCATTTATTTGATTGAATGGCACATGAAATTTTCTGGGCCTGGGCTTCTTAGCAATATTTTCCCCTATTTTAATTTACTTGTTTATATTTATTTTTTTGTTTGTTTGTTTGTTTCTCCTTGTTCCTCAACCCTTTCTTTCCTGAAGGTAGATGTGACATAGTTGTGGTCTGGCATGTACATTGCAGCAGTAATTTGACTCAAGTAGGCCAGGATAATTTTATCCCATTGGCACCAGGAAGAAAGTTAGGCCAGGATAATTTTTTCCCATTGGCACCAGAAAGAAAGATTTAGGAAGACCACTCTGGAGATATTTTCTGTTTTTCCTTTTGTTTTTAATTTCTTTTTTATTTATTTATTTTTTCCTATCCACACTCAAGTCTGAAGTTTCCCGGCTTGTTATTTGTGTTTGCTTTTTTTCTTTTCTTTCCAATTTTGGCAGAGAAAGAGTCTGAATGTGTTCAGTGTGGTTATGATTGCCTTATTTATAGAAACTTACTTGGTGCAGCTCCTCAAAACCCTTGAGTTATAGAAGTGACTTTAGCACTGTGTTGAAAAATATAATTTCTTCTATCACTTTCATCTTTCCTTCTGCTCCTCCTTATCTCCTGTTCTTCATTTTCCTTCTGTCATTCTTCCTCCCCAATTTTTCTTTTCTTTTGTTTCTTTTTCTTTACCATTGCTCTTTCCTCCTTTTTTCCTCCTTTTTTTCCTTTCCTCTTGCTTATCCTTGCTTGCTCCAACACTTCTCTGCCTTCTAACCACATACCAAGTTGTGTCTTTATCAACTAATCTCTGAGGCAAAATAACTTGAAAGAAAAGAGAAAGTGAGAATAAAAAATATGCAGAAGTATGGGAACAAGAAGAAAGCACTTCTGAGGAGGAACCAATAGAATAATTTAGGAACCATGAGGAAACAAAATAGTGCAACTTCTCCAAGGGACCACAGACAGTTTTAACAGAAGTCTTCTAAAAAGAATTAATGGATCTGACAGAAATGTAATTTAAAATATGGATAATGCCTGTAGTCCCAGCTACTCGGAAGGCTGAGGCAAGAGAATCAACTAAGCCCAGGAGTTGGAGGTTGCTGTGAGCCATGATGCCATAGCACTCTACTGAGAGTGATAAAGTGAGACTCTGTCTCTACAAAAAAAAAAAAGAAGAAGAAGAAGAAATGCATTGATAATGAATAGCAACATTTAAGCCTCCAAATGTCATTTGTAAACTGGAACAGGGTTGATAACTGTACAGTTCAATAAAAACAGAATTTAAACCATAAATGTAATATTAAATTTTCTAATATCACAGTAAAAAGAAACAAATAAAGTTAATTTTAATAATACATTTATTTTATCCAAATCCCCCAAATGTTATCATTTCAGTATATAATAAACATTGTTAAATTATTAAAAAATAATAAAAAATAAAATAAAATTTGGATAATGAACACAATACATGTATTGGATGAGAGTATGGAAAGACAGAACCAAAAGTCAGATGAGAGATGTGTAGAATATAGAAAACATATGGATGAGCTTATATAAATGAAGAAAAAAATTAGAGAATGTAAAGAAGCTGTTGAAAGTATCAAAAAATTGATTAGATCATGGAAAAGAAAGAACATCAGAGTTTGAGGATAAAGTCATTGAGTTAATAAAGGTACTTGCAGAATCAGAAAAGAGGAGAGAGAAAGCAAAGGAGGCACTGAGAGAATTATGAAATGCCATAAAATGTTCAAATATATGGATAATATGCATACCTGAAGGGGAAGACGAGTGTCCCAAAATTATGGTAGCCCTACTGGAGTCTATCATAAATAAGAACTTCCCAAATTTTACTAAGGATCCAGACACACTGCTTTCATAAGTATATCAAAACCTATGCCATCTCAACTCCAACAAAGCATCTCCAAGTCAAATGTTATTGCAACTGTCCAAAGTCAAGATGATGGAGTATATAATACAAGAGCTAAAAATAAATTCCAAATAACCTACAAGGGAAGAGCCATTAGGAGGACAGCAGACTGTTCAACTGAACCTTTCCAAGCCAGAAGAGCATGGTGATCCAATTTCAACATACTTCAAGAAAATAATGTTCATCCCAGAATTCTGTATCCTGCTAAACATGGCTTCAAAAATTTTTTTCATATATACAAGCACTCAGGAAATTCATCATAACACGGGCAGCTCTACAAGAAATACTTAGACCTATTTTTAATTCTGAACACCACAATGGAACACCACCATGGTTAACAACTAGAAGCCAAAGGCCAGAGCTTAGCTTTCACAATGGCACAAAGGATAGAAAGCACACAACAAACTGTCTCTTAATAACATGAATAGAATTCCACCACACATATTGATACTCTCAATAAATGTCAATGGATTGAATTCCCCAGAGAAGAGGCAAAGGCTGGCTAAGTGGATTAAAAAAAAAAAAAAAATCACTAAGCCAGCTCAGCACCTGTAGCTCAGCAGCTATGTTGCCAGTATCATACACCAAAACTGGCAGGTTCAAATTTGGTTCAGGACTGCCAAACAACAATAACCAAAAAATAGCCAGGTATTGTGGTGAGTGCCTATAGTCCAAGATTCTTGGGAGGTTGAAACAATGGAATCGCTTAGCCCAAGGCATCAAGGTAACTGTGAGCTATGACACACCGCCCATTGGTAAGGGGGACATAGTGAGACTATGTCTCAAAAAAAAAAAACAAAAAAACAAAACAAGTAAAACATACACACACAAAAAAAGAAAAGAAAAAGAAAACAAGCCATCCATGTTCTGTCTGAAAGAGATACACCTTGCTCTGAAAGCCATATCAAGACTCAGAGTGAATAGATGAAAATAATGTTACAAGGAAATGGAAATCAGAAGAAAGGTGAGGTTGCAATTTCATTCCCAGATACAAGTGCATTCAAAGCAACTTTAATTAAGAAAGACAAAGATGAACCCTTCTTACTGGTGAAAGGAACAGTACAACAAGAAGACATTTCCATTTTAAACATTTATTCACCTAAATTAAATGTTCCCAGATTCATGAAACAGACCTTGAGGCGATAGAGCAATGTGATATCCTAAAAACCCTTATTAGTTGAGTACTTCAACACTCCTATTACAGAACTGAACAGATGCTCTAAACAGAAACTAAACAAGGATGCAAAGCACTTAAATGTGACCCTAGACCAAATGGGATTAGTGAACACAGAACACACCATTTCAAAACAAAAGAATATGTTGTTTTCTCATCAGCTCATGGCACATAAGCCTAAATACATCACATCCTAAGATACAAATTAAACCTCAGCAAAATCAAAGGTATGGAAATTATTCCATGTTTCATCTCAGACCACAAGGCTATAATTGTGAAGCTAAACTCCAACAATAATGTTCATCCCCCCACAGTTTTGGAAACTAAACAACATTATGCTAGAATGATAGTTGGGTTCAGGAACAGGTAAAAGAAAAAAATTGTTAATTTCTTCAAATGCAACAACATGAAGACAAAATTTACCAAATCCTCTAAAGTACAGCAAAAGCAATACTGAGAGGAAAATTTATTTAGGTAGCTGGCTGCCTTTGAAAAACAGAGAGTGAGTGCTTCAGCACACTTACAAACCATCTTAGGGAATTGAAAAAAGAAGATCAATCTAACCCAAAATGCAGCTGAAGAAAGAAAATAGCCAAAATTAAAACAGAGATTAATAAAATTAAAACAAATCATTCAGAAAATTAATGGAACAAAAAGTTGGTGATTTGAAAAAGTAAATGAAATATTTTGCAAACATTTCTATTTGGGAAGCATGTATCTGTAAATGGCACTGAAGAGATCTCAAAGTCATTAATTATTATTCACAAAGACTACTAAAATGTTCCTAATTTTTCCAAATACGCGCATTTTAAAGGAAATTTTGATCAATTTTGAATCAAGCTAGTGCACCAAATGCTAGATTTACTACATTGTCAAATCCACCCTTTCCCACCTCAAAAGTAACTGTTACAAACACCACAGGTTACTCAAGAAAGATAACCTGGCAGAGAGTAAGTGGTAGGTGAAAATGGAGGGCTATAGAACATTTGAAAGCAGTATGGCGAGCTCCAAATGCAGAAAACCAAGTTGTAAGTTTGCCTCTCCATTGTAAAAGAACTTCCAGATACTCTCAGTTTCTCCTATGATAAATATACAAGTTGGTACTAAATTGTGTAACTCAGTTCTGGTGCTTTGTAACATTACCATAGGGAATTTGGAGGTTGTATTTTATGAATGAAAATGAACTCACTTTTCTATTAAAAAAAAATTCAGGGACTTAAAAATAAAAAAAGTAAATGAAATAGATACACTTTTGGTCAGACTAACGAGGAACAGAAAAGTAAAAGTTGTATTAATTTCAATCAAGAATGCTCAATGGGAAATAACAGATGACACAGAGATTCGAGAGATTTTCTCTGAATACTACAAGAAATTCTACACACAGAAATTTCAGTATACAGAAGAAATGCATCAATACTTGGAATCACACCCTCTCCCTAGTCTTAATAAAGAAGAAATAAAATTTCTGTGTACACCAATTTTAAGGAATGAGATAAAGAAAAAATTAAAAACTCCCAACAACAACAAAAAAAGTGCCCTGGTCCAGATGGCTTTATATTAGAATTCTATCAAACCTCAAGGAAGAGCCTATTCCCATATGGCAGAAATTAGTCAAAAGAAATAAGGAGGAAGGAATCTTCCCCACCATGTTCTATGAAGCAAACATCAGTCAGATAACAAAAGCAGGAACAGATCCAACTAGAAAAAAGAACTGCAGACCAATTTCACTAATGAACATAGATGCAAAAATTCTCAATAAAATCTAGCCAATAGATTATAGCTTATCATTAAAAAAGTCATACACAGCAATCAAGTCAATTTCACCCCATGGATGCGAGTCTGGTTTCACATACACAAATCCATAATCCTAATTCACCATATCAACAGAAGCAAAAACAGGACCACATGATCCTCTCAATAGATGTAGAAAAAACTTTCAATAAAATTCAGCATCCCTTTCTAATTGGAACTCTGATGAATTTAGGCATTGTTGGCAAATTTTTTACACTGATTGAATTAATGTATGAGAAACCCACAGCTAATATTATACTGAATGGAGTAAAACTGAAAAATTTTCTATGCATATTTGGAAGGAGACAAGGGTATCCTCTATCATCATTGCTATTCAACATAGTCCTGGAAGTTCTAGCCCATATGATCAGGCAAGAGAAGGAAAGAAAGACATCCAAATGGGGACAGAGGATGTGAAACTCTCCCTATTTGCTGATGATGTGATCTTACACTTAGAGAACCCCAGAGACTGAACCACACCACTCCAGGAAGCTATGGAAAAATACCATAAAATCCCAGGATATAAAATCAATGTCAAAAAAACAGTAGCCCTTGCATATGCCAATAACAAGTAAGATGAGAAGGTAATCAAGGGCACAATTCCCTTCTCAGTACCTCCAAAGAAAATGAAATCCCTAGGAATATGCCATACAAAGGAGATGAAGAACTTCTGTCCACAAAACTTTGAACCCCTAAGAAAATAAAAGAGCAGAAGAGAGTAACAAATGGAAGAACATTCCATACACATGGTTGGGAAGAATTAACATTGTTAAAATGTCTATACTTCCCCCCAAAAAATCTCCAGTTCAATGGTATCCCTTTTCAAATGCCAACATAATACTTATACATTCAAGACTTGAAAAAAATAATTATTTGTTTTGTATGGAATCAGAAAAGACCTCATGTAGCCAAGGCAGTTCTTTGTAATAAAAACAAAGCTGGGGCTTTGCCTAATGCCTATTGCTCAGCAGCTAGGGTGCCAGCTGATGGATTTGAATCCAGCCTGCACTTCCAAACAACAATAACAACTACAACCAAAAAATAGCCAGACATTGTGTTTGGGGCCTGCAGTCCCAGATACTTGTGAGGCTAGGGGAAAAGAATCACTTCAGATCAACAGTTCGAAGTTGCTATGTGCTGTGACTCCAGGGCACTTTACCAAGGATGACATGGTGAGACTACATCTCAAACAAACAAACAAACAAAAATTCTGGAGGCATCAATCTGCCAGATTTTAAGCTGTACTACAAATTCATAGGGATTAAAACAGCATGGTATTGGCATACAAATAGAGACATGAAAAAATGGAATCACATATAAAACAAGGAGATGAATCTTACAACCAATAAATTGTTTTTTTAAATTAATTAATTATTTTTTATTAAATCATAGCTGTGTACATTAGTATGATCATGGGGCACCATACACTTGGTTCATAGACCGTTTGACACATTTAGCAAAATAACTAAGAAAATGCCATGAAAGCTATGTTAACTAGTGTGATGAAAATGTGCCAACTAATTTGTTGATAAACCAATCAAAACCGTACACTGGGGGAAAGAATCCCCATTCAGTAAATGGTGCTGAGAAAACTGGATATCCACATGTAAAAGATTGAAACTGGACCTGCACTTTTGTATACTCACTAAAATTGATTCCAGATGGATAAAAGACCTAAATCTATGGGACAAAACCATTAAAATTCTCAAAGAAAGTATGGAGAAAACACTTGAATTGGCCTGGGGGAAGACTTTATGAGGAAGACTCCCATGGTAATTGCAACAACAAAAATAAACAAATGGGACTTAATGAAACTGAACAGCTTCTGTACTACTAAGGAGACAAAAACCAAAGGAAATGACAACCTACCAATTGGGAAAGATATTTGCATATTTTGAATGAGGCTAAAGCTTGATAACTAGTATCTACGGAGAAATCAAATTAAGCAATATAAAAAGACCCAAAAATCCCTTATACCACTGGGCAAGAGAGATGAATAGAACCTTCTCTAAAGAAGACAGAAGTATGCTAACAAACAAACCAGAAAATGCTCATTGCCCTTAATTATTAGAGAAATACAAATCGAAACCACCCTGAGATGATGGTTTTATGAGGACCACATGAGTGGCAGTGTGATTGTATTTCTCCCCATTTTTTTTTTTTTTTACTTAAAATAAGATATATGCAGTGTGCATAGGAATTTTTTTTCTTTTTTTTTTTTTTTATTGTTGGCGATGCATTGAGGGTACAATAAGCCAGGTTACACTGATTGCAATTGTTAGGTAAAGTTCCTCTTGCAATCATGTCTTCTCCACATAAAGTGTGACATACACCAAGGCACCACCCTCCTCCCTCCGTCCCTCTTTCTGCTTTCCCCCCATAAACTTAATTGTCGTTAATTGTCCTCATATCAAAATTGAGTACATAGGATTCATGCTTCTCCATTCTTCTGATGCTTTACTAAGAATAATGTTTTCCACTTCCATCCAGGTTAATACGAAGGATGTAAAGTCTCCATTTTTTTTAATGGCTGAATAGTATTGCATGTTTTTATCATAAGGACACTTGTACTAGACTGTTTATTGCAGCTCAATTTACAATCGCCAAAATGTGGAAACAGCCTAAATGCCCACCAACCCAGGAATGGATTAACAAGCTGTGGTATAGGTATACCAAGGAATTTTTTTATAGTTTTTTTTTTTTAAACTATAGTTTAGCCTTTCAAAGGTCTGAGGGACAGTGAACTGGCCCCCTGTTTTAAAAAGTTTGAGGACGCCTGATTCTAACCCCAGTAAGAATGGCCAACATCAACAAGTCTCAAAACTGCAAATGCTGGCATGGATTTGGAGAGAAGGGAACACATTTACACTCCTCGTGGGAATGCAGACTAGTACAACCTTTTTGGAGAAAATTATGGAGAACCCTCAAATAACCCAAACTAGTCTATCACTTGATCTTACAAACCCATTACTGGGCATCTACCCAGAAGCAAAATCCTTTTACCATAGGTATACTTGCACTAGACTGTTTATCACAGTTCAAATTACAATCACCAAAATGTGGAAACAGCTGAATGCCCACCAACCCAGAATTGGAATAAGAAGCTGTGGTATGTGTGTACCATGGAATACTGTTCAGCCACTATAAAAGATTGAGACTTCACATCTTTTGTATTAACCTGGATGGATGGAAGTAGAACACATTATTCTCAGCGATGCATCACAACATGGAGAAACAAGAATCTTATGTACTGAATTATGATAAGAGGACAATGAATGACCTAGCACACTGTGGATCATGGAGGGTGGACAGACCAGAGAGAGGGAACAAGAGAGGAAGTTTGGTGGATCACCAGAGGTGATTCACATTTTGGGAGAGGAACACTATTGTAAGAGGTTCTTTATATAACACAAGAAACGTCTGTAACCTGTTATTTGTAACCTCAATGAATTCCCAGCAATCAAAATTTTTAAAAAGAAAAATAAAAATATTTAAGAAAAACCTTTTTTGAAGTGGGAGGAATTGGAATAGTAGCAAAGAGTGTTTTAATTTTTTAAGGGTCAGAGACATTTATTTCAAAATGTTATATCAGAAATATTTCTACTTTTATTAGTATTATTTCCTATAGTTATTTATTTAAAATAATTTTTAAATGTTGGGAATATATATTACTTCACTAGCCATCCATAGCAAGTACATTTAATAATTTATAAAGGAACACTGACCATTGGAAATGATATAATTTTTTCAAATAACTATTTTGAGAGCAATAATAATTAAACTGTCCCAACTATTTTTTAACCACTTTATACGTAATAGTTTCAATTTGCCACCACATTATACTGTATGTACTGACAGTGTGTAGAGGGTTTTATTTAATATGTAGAATCTTTAAATAGATATAGAGTTCTTGCCTTTAGCAGTGGCTTATACAGGTAACACCCAGCACTTTGGCAGACTGAGATGGGATGATTGCTTTCACCCAGGAATTTAAGACCAGCCTGGGCAACATAGGAAGACCTTATCTCCTCTAAATTAAAAAAAAAAAAAAAAGAAAGAAAGGAGTGTGGGTATATATTTATTTTATTCTTCATGCCTGGATTTTGTGTTTTTGCACTTCTATGGATTTAGGTTATGTTAAAATGTAATTTGAAACAAGTTCATTTCTTCTTTCTCATGTGTTTAATGTATTTCAGAAGTATTGCATATTTTCTAATGATGTTCAATTGCACTTGATATAAACTTGTCCATAGGAGAATGCAGCACAAAGAAAAGTTTAAGAATCTGGTTGATTAAAAGTGAGCAATTGTGTAATACAATATCATTTTTTTCCCCATTGCTGAACACATTTATTTCAGTTGATGTCTAAACCAGGGACTGTGTTGTACATGCATATTAAGTGAGGACTGTTTTGATTATCTATGGTAGCAGATAAAATACATAGACTTTTCAGTGTTGTTGTTGCTACAGCTTTTGCTAGACTTGTGTATTTAATATGTGGCCTGAGACAACTCTTTAATTTTCAATGTAATGTAGAGAAACTGAAAGGTTAGACACCCCTAATTGCCTGTGATCTCCATCCAATGTTGCAAAATATTCCAAGAATAATTATTGCATAAATGCCTGTGGCTCAGTGAGTAGGGCGCCGGCCCCATATGCCGAGGGTGGCGGGTTCAAACCCAGCCCCGGCCAAACTGCAACAAAAAAATAGCCGGGTGCTGTGGCGGGCACCTGTAGTCCCAGCTACTCGGGAGGCTGAGGCAAGAGAATCGCTTCAGCCCAGGAGCTGGAGGTTGCTGTGAGCTGTGTGATGCCACGGCACTCTACCAAGGGCCATAAAGTGAGACTCTGTCTCTACAAAAAAAAAAAAAAAAAAGAAAAAAAAAGTTAAAAAAAAAAAAAGAAAAATATATTAAAATTACGTGAAAAAATTCTAGTTCAGTCATAACGCTAAGTCTAAATATTAATGCCAGGATATAGTTTATGTTTAATAATAAAGACCAACTTAAATGCAAAAAAAAGAAAATGAAAAGATAAAGATTACCGTGATTTTTACTTTGAACTTTTATGCATAAGACTGTAATTTTGACAATGGCAGAACAGAGTAGTCTTACAGAGGCTACTCTCCCTCTTCTCCAAAATTTGCAAAAGTGCTGGCCTTCTGACTAGGAAGTTTGGTGGACCTATACATTCTCTGAATATTGGCTGACAGTGACAGGTGGCCAGACCCTCTTTTTCTGGTAACACTGGTGTATTAGACGGAGCCTAACTCTTTTAGCCATAGTCATCTAAAAACTATGTAAACTGGCATATAACCCATGGGTGTCTGCTTTGAGGTGTCCCACCTTTTTGAGCCAAACCAACATATGTCTTACATGTATTGATTTATTACTTTACCTTTAATCTCTGTCTCCTTGAAATGTACAATGAGTACTCAATCTGTGTCTGTCAAGGAAGGGACACAAAAAAGGCTGTAAATTGATTCTCTCCAAGAAGGAATGGCCATTACTCTCTGAAGTGAAGCAGGAGAAAACCAGGCAGGAATTCAGAGAGGGGCAGCTGACATTCATAGCCCAGGGATTTGTCACAGGACCACACCTGAAAAGAAGTGGGAGAAGCTCTGTTTACTTTTTGGTATTTTTTTCATTTGAAAAAAAAAAAGTATTTTTTCAAAAGACTCTTTTGAAAAGAGTCTCACTATGTCCTCAGTAGACTGGAATGTTGTCATAACTCCCAGCAACCTGAAACTCTTGGGCTTAAGCAATTCTCTTGCTCCAGCATCCCAAGTAGTTGGAAATACAAGCAACCAACACAACACCTGACTATTTTTATTTTTATTTTTTTGGTTGTAGTTGTCATTGTTGTTTGCAGGCCCAGACCAGGTTCGAACATGCAAGCCCTGATGTATGTGGCAAGAGTCCTCACCACTGAGCAACAGGTGCCAAGCCTTTTTCTAGAGACAAAGTCTCACTTATTGCCCTATGTAATGTACAGCTCACAGCAACATAAAACGGGTACACTCAGGTGGTTCTCTTGCCTCACCCTCCTCAGAAGTTGGGACTACATTCACTGGCAACACCACCCAGTTGTTGGACACTCCTGGAACTGAGGTCAGGAGTGTTGGAACTGCTAAGATAGACTGATATTTCCCATGATCATCATAAATAACTGAAGCTTTTGAGTACATCACTGTACACACTGCTCAATCAGAAGTTAAGAGAGGACAATTAACTGAGACACCTACCTTCCCAAACATGCCTCTTCTAGAGAAAGAAGTATATCGCCACAAAAGTAGAAATTGGATTGTGTGACATGCCTGTCAGGTCTGTGAAATCACTGTCTGATATTTGTTCTTGGGTTCTTGGTCTACAACGTCCCAGGGAAGCAGTAGGTGCAAACTGCACTCTTCCATTTTTTTTCCAAAACCATGACTTGAAAAGGAAAGAAAGGTTTGTGGGATATCTTTGCCACTGATACAGAGAATTTTAGGAAGCAGAAATTGAGTGTGAATAAAAGAACCCCCTCTTTTGAAACAGTTAAAAACACAAGAACAACAACAACAGGAAACCCTGACTGTCACTACACATGATTAGAAGGAATAAGGCTAAGCTTGAGGATGAAATGAGTGGAATTCTTCTGCACCTGACAGGACAATACCCATTGTGTGCCTTCAACTGTGACCATGTGGTAACTTCATCCTGTAATGGCTTGGGATCCAGGCTTGTGGTCAAAGATACTACGTGGCCTTTTAAGCTAATTTCATCTGGCATCTAGAAAGTGTGTGGCACCAGAAAATTGTTAGTCCTCTATCCAAAAAAGTCAAAAATGTTGTCCCATTTGTGCTTTATTGATTCTAATGACAGATGAGTTTCTCACCATTGGGTTGACACAAGAGTTGACATTTGTACAGCATGTGACTCAAGCAGCAACAAAGCTGACAAAACTGGATGCCATCACATAAGGGGGAAACTATTTCAAGGACTCATTTTGCCACATATCAAAAAAGGTCCATTTTATAGAAGCCTGCAGAACTACTATGCCTGGCAATGATCTACATTTGCTCAAGGATTCATTGGTCTTAAAACATGTCTACTTTGATTGAACCACCAAGGTACTTCTGATCTTTCTAGATGGTGAAAATGTTTGTTTGTTGTTGTTTTTTTGTTTGTCTATCCATGTGTGTGTGTCCATATGGGTACCTCTGAGATAGAGTTTCCCTATGTTGCCCAGGCTAGACTTAAGTGGCCTCAGCCTAGATCAGAGCAAACTCAAACCCTAGGATTCAGGGAATATTCCTGCCTCAGGCTCCAAAGTATCAAGGACTACATGTGCCTGCCAGAATGCCTAGATGATTTTTCAATTTTTTAGGAGAGACAGGGTCTGACTCTTGGACAATTGGTCCCCAGCTTTCCCTACTTCAAGAATTCCACTCATTGGGCGGCGCCTGTAGCTCAACTGGTAGGGCGCCGGTCCCATATGCCGGAGGTGGCAGGTTCAAGTCCAGCCCCGGCCAAAAAAAAAAAAAAAAAAAAGAAATCAAAAAGAATTCCACTCATTAGTTCAACACCTATATGCACCTGTAGTCCCAGCTGAGGGAATAGATTCACTTGATGACTCCACTTGAAGATTTCTGTGAGCTGTCTTGGTGCCCACAGCACGTATGGTGCCAGCCATGTACACAAGGGTGGCACGTTAGAAACTGTCCCAGGTCACAAAACAGCAATGACAACTGGAACAAAAAATAGCCAGGCATTTTGGTGGGTGCCTTTAGTCACAGCTAATAGGGAGGTTGATGCAAGAGAATCACTTGAGCAAAAGATTTTAAGATTGCTGTGATCTGTGATGCCATGGCACTCTACTGAGGGTGACATAGTCAGACTCTGTTTCAAAAAAGAAGAAGAAGAAAAAACATCAGTTTGCTGTGAACTCTGATACCAGGATACTCTAATGAGGGCAACAAAATGAGACACTTTCTCAATACAGAAGTGAAGAAAACAGTTTAGATGAGACTTTCCTTCATTTTTACTTTTTTTACAGATCTAGTATAAAAATTTTACCCCTAGACTGAATGTCTGTTAGAAAAAATACTATATAACAAGGGAATTATTTTCCTAAAACCTATATTAAGCAAGCCTCTTGATTTGATGTAACTCTTACACTTAGACAAACTAGAATTTTATACTTCCTTGCAAACTGCCTCCACAATGAATTCTTGCCTAAAATCAGGCTTTTCATATGCACACTAATCAATCCAGAGTGTCCCTCCACCTACAGTTTTTGGCTTTTTTCGTCAGGGCCAATGTTACCTTTTCCAATCACTCCATGGGCAGTTACCAGACTTCTCTAGGCAACTCCTACACTTTAGACCCACTGACAATATTCACACTAACCAATCCCAAATTTACTTGTCCTGACTCCCTCATTCCTCCCATAAGGGGCCACAATAAATTGCTCTTTATGTAATTTTCTATTCCACCTAACCAGTGACACATTCTTGTAGTTTTGCTTTTGGAAATTATTAATATCAAAATGTCTTCCTTTCTATTTGTGTAACTCCTGGGTTGAATGGATCCTCCTGTCATAGCCTCTGGAATAAATGGAATGACAGGAAAGTGCCTGAAGGCTTGGCTACCTTTTCTATTTTAGTGGAAAGCAGTTGGAATCAGACTTGAGGGTGTCTTGTTGTTGCTCAGGATTGTCTTCAAAACCTGAAATCAGGGGATCAACACACTTTGGCCTGCCAGACAATCCAAGTATTTGAATCATGCTTATCAAATGTTATTCAGCTCTAATTAAAAAATGACCCTTTCTGGATATTTGATGACTGTCTAATAATCAGGCTCTTAAAACACATACAGACTATGTCAGGACTATTTTTCAAATATGTGATGGCAGAAAACACCAAAATTATGCACTTATCAAGATGGTGGCCAAGTAACAGCTTAACTAGGCACTGTGAGTCTGGGGAGATAAGACACCAGGCATCTCTGGATGGTGGGATCTGCCTATAATCATCCCTTTGAGGACACAGGGATTAAACAACAATTAAAAAACAAAACAACAGGGCAGCACCTGTGTCTCAAGGAGTAGGGCACTGGCCCAATATATCAGAGGTGGTGGGCTCAAACTCAGCCCCGGCCAAAAAAAAAAACGAAAACAAAACAACAACATCAAAATAAACAAAAAACAAACAAGGAGTCAAGTCTCTCATTGACAAGTCTCTCATTGACACAGGGAGTCAATGAAAGACTTCTGTACCCCAAGAAAAGAACAAAAACACTGGAAAACTGGCAAGTGGTTGCATGTGTTTGATCAGTCTAACCCTGCCTGCAGCTATAAATACAGCAGCAGTAAGACTGTAAACTGGAAAGGCCTTACCTGTGAATTGTTTTGATGTTTTTGGACTTGGCACCCTGTTGTACTGCCTTCAGGAAAGCTTGGGCAGTAGTGCGGAGAACTTTAGGTGTTGTCTAGTGCCCTAGACCAAGCCGCTGAGCCGGACAGAGCTAATAGTGTTCCGCTGAGGGACACAGGGAGCCATTGTGAGAGAACCGAACTGGCAAGCTCTGCCATAGGGTCTCAGAACAAAGATCAGGCAGGAGCTGGTAATCTAGTGGCTGAGTAGCTTAAAGGTTAGGACTGAGTTGCCTTACATCCTTAACCCTCAGGGCCAGAGAGAAACTGGTTTTGACACACTAGGTAAATGGATAGCCATGTTAGCAGTAATCCCAGCAACATGCACATTCTTGGGTAAGCTTCTGTTTAGCCAACTTTAGAAGTTTAAAGTGTCTTTTTAGAGGGCTGAAGAGAGATTTAGGGTCTCCACCCTGTTGGGTTTGAAAAATTAGCAGAGGCCTCCAGTTGTTTTAGCATTGTGATTAACATCTCATACCCCAGAAGACCACCTGTTGCCCAGAAAATAGTCAACAATTGTTGAATACTCAAAAATTATTTTGCTTTGTTTTGGGTTTTTTTGTTTGTTTGCTTTTTGTTTATTTTGTTGTTGTTGTTTTGTTTTTTAATTTCAATCTTTTTCCTACAGATTTTTCTTTTTTGTTCTTTTACTTTTTTTCTTTGTCCATTTTTCTAGTTTAAATACAATTTCCCATTTCTGCCTTCTTCAATAATGAGAACTTCATTTTTCCTACTGTTTCTACCCCTATTATTTGGTTTTCACCCAATTTTATCCTGTAAAGTTTTCAGTTTGCTTGTTTTGGTTTCATTTATAGCATTTTTGTCTTTCCTCTCTACTTGATAGAGGTGGGGTACTCTGTACAATCAGGTTAGCAAAGAGCTGCTGACCTCAAGGTAACCACCCAACCAGGCAACCCCAGAGGCTGCTTTTTTTTTTTTTTTTTACGGTTGTGTCAAAGTAATCTACTATACACCTATATTGTTTTTCTCCCTCTTTCTGTGCCTCTCTTCCTTTTGTTAATATTCCATTTTACTTATTCCCTCTCCTTCTTTTTTCTCTTTCTTTTATTCCTTCTTCCTCTTCAACTTTCTTATCTTTCTCTTTCTGTACCAAAAACACTCATCAAAACCCTACTCCACAGGCACTGAAACTTAAAGAAAGAGCAAGAGGAAGTGGAAAGAAAATTAGGGCAAGGAAATAGATAAATGAAATCACTCATAAGGTAGAATCAGCAGAAAACTCCTGGCAACATGGAGAACCCCTGCAGGGGAACATGAGGTAGCTACTGCAGAGGATTTCACCTAGAAAGAAATGTTAGGAATAACAGAAAAGGAATTTAGAAATACATGATGAAAACAATTAAGGAAATCATGAAAACAATAAAGGAAACTGTTAATAAATTGGAAAATAAATAAAAGAAAATCTGAAAACAGAATCAAATTAGAGATTAATGATGTGAAATATATGGAAAGAATATAAGGAGAGAAGAAAGAACTGAAAAGGTCAATTAGGAAACTTAAAGATGCAATAGAATGTATTAGCAACAGGTTAGACCATGCAGATGAAAGAATTTCAGAGGTAGAGGACAAGTTTTAAGATAACTCAGATTGTTATAGAGACAGAAAAGAAGAGAGAGAAAGCAGAAGGACACTGACAGAATTATGTGACTTTAAGAAGTGCTCCAACATACGAGTTATAGAAAACCCAGAAGGGGAAGAAGAATGCCCCAAGGAAATGTAGGCCATTCTAGAGAATATTATAAATGAAAATTCCCTAAATATCGCCAAAGATCTGACACATTCTTTTCAGAGGGATATCGGAACCCAGGTTGCCTCAACTCTAACCAAACTTCTCCAAGACACATTGTGATGAACCTGTCCAAAGTGAACACAAAATAAAATATTCTGCAAGCTGCCAGGGGTAAGCCTCAGTACAGCTACAGGGGCCAATCAATCAAAGTGACTGCAGACTTCTCTAATGAAACATTCTAAACAAGAAGACAGTGGTCTTCTACCTTTAATCTACTTAAACAGAACAATTTCTAGCCCAGAATTCTATATCCTGCTAAGCTAAGCTTTAAAATTGACATAGTAATCAAATCATTTACGGATATACAAGCATTGAGAAAATTTGCTACAACAAGACAAGCTCTACAGGAAATATATCAACATATTCTGCACACTGACCATCACAATGGATCAGCAGCAAAGTAAAAACCCAGAAATTAAAGGACAGAATGTAACTTCAACACGGGTGCAAAAGAGAAAACTAACCAATGAACTCTCACAAAATAAGATGAATAGAATACTACCACACTTATCAATTATCTCAATAAATTTTAATGGCTTGGATTCCTCACTGAAGACACATAGATTGGCTGAATGTATTAAAAAAGCACAAGCCATCCATTTGCTGTCTGCAGGAAACACACCTAGCTTCAAGAGAAAAATTAAAACTCAAGACAAGGGTTGCAAGACAATTTTTCAGGCAAATGGTATTCTTAATAGGAGTTGCGGGCAGCACCTGTGGCTCAGTCAGTAAGGCGCCGGCCCCATATATCTAGGGTGGTGGGTTCAAACCCGGCCCCGGCCAAACTGCAACCAAAAAAAAAAAATAGCCGGGCGTTGTGGCAGGCGCCTGTAGTCCCAGCTACTCGGGAGGCTGAGGCAAGAGACTCGCTTAAGCCCAGGAGTTGGAGGTTACTGTGAGCTGTGTGAGGCCACGGCACTCTACTGAGGACCATAAAGTGAGACTCTGTCTCTACAAAAAAAAAAAAAAATTCCTAACATTTAAAAAAAAAAAAAAGAAAATAGGAGTTGCAATCTTATTTTCATATACATGTAGATTTAAAGCAACTAAAGTACAAAAAGACAAAGATGATCACTTTATATTGGCCAAGGGAAAAATACAACAAGAAAAGTTTTCAATTCCAAATATATTTGCACCCAATTTAAATGCTCCCAGATTCTTGAAACAGAACTTTCTTAGTCTAAGCAATATGATATCTTATAATACCATAATGACAGGGGACATAACACTCCACTTACAAAGCTGGACAGATCCTCTAAACAGAATTTAAACAAAAATATGAAAGATTTACATGAGACTCGAACAACTTTGCTTTACAGACACATATAGAACGCTTCATCCCAAACATAAAGAATATACATTCTTCTCATCACCCCGTGGAACATTCTCCAAAATGGATCATATCCTGGGACACAAAACAAATATCTACAGAATCAAAAAAATTGAAGTTTTACCTTGTAGCTTCTCAGACCATAAGGCACTAAATGTGGAATTCAACTCTAAAAAAAACTTTTGACCCCACACAAAGGCATGGAAATTAAACAACCTTCTGTTGAATGTCACATTAGTACAGGAAGAAATAAAACAGGAAATCATTTACTTCTTAGATGTTAACTTCATTAAATTCTTTTCATCGTTGTTGTTAATGATAACAACAACAAAGATACAAGGTGCCAAACCCTTGAGATATAGAAAAAGCAGTTTTGAGAGGAAAATTTATTGCTTTAGATGCCTAAATTCAAAAAACAGAAAGAGTGCATCAACAAACTCACAAGCCATCTTATGGAATTATAAAAAAGAAGAACAATCTAAGCCTAAAACTAGTAGAAGAAAAGAAATATCCAAATCCAAATCAGAGAAAAGTAATTGGAACAAAAAATGTCATTCATAAAACTAATGAAACAAGGAGTTGGTTTTTGGAAAAAATAATAAAATAAACCATTGTCCAGATACCTGGAAATAGAAAAGTAAAATCACCAGTAACCTCAATCAGAAATGATAAAAGAGAAATAACAACTGATTCCACAGACATACAAGAAATCATCTCTCAATACTACCCGAAACTCTATGCCCAGAAATCTGACAATGTGAAGAAATGGATCAATATTTGAAATCACACCCTCTCTAGACTTAAACAGAAATAAATAGAGCTCCTGAATAGACCAGTTTCAAGCAGTGAGATAAAGAAACAATAAAAAAGCTTCTAACAAAAAAATATCCTGGTCCAGATGGCATCACAAAAGAAATCTATCAAACCTTCAAGGAAGAGTTTATTCTTGTACTGCAGAAATTATTCCAAAAAATTGAGAAGCAAGGAATCTTCACCAACATGTTCTACAAAGGAAACATCACCCTGATACCAAAACCAGAAAAACACCCAAGTAAAAAAGAGAATTTCAGACCAATTTCACTCATGAACATAGACGCAAAAATTCTTAAAAAAATACTAGCTAATAGATTGCAGCTTATCATCAAATAAGTCAAGTACGTTTCATTCAAGGAATGTAAGGCCATTTTAACATATGCAAGTCCATAAACGTTATCCACCATGTTAACGCGAGGCAAAAATAAAGATCATATGATCGTCTCAATAGATGCAGTAAAAGCATTTGTTAAAGTCCAGCATCCTTTTCTAATTAGAACACTGAAGACTATAGGCATAGGTGGCACATTTCTGAAACTGAATGAAGCTATCTATGACAAATCCATAGCTAACATTTTACTGAATGGAGTGAAACTGAAAGCTTTTCCTCTTAGAACTGGAACCAGACAAGGTGGTCCTCTGTTACGTTTACTGCTGGAAGTTCTAGCCAATACAATTAGGCAAGACAAGAAAATAAAGAAAACTCAAATGGAAGCAGAGAAGGTCAAACTCTTCCTCTTTGCTGATGACATAATCTTATACATAAAAAATCCCAAAGCCTCAAGCACAGGACTACTGGAAATCATCGAAAAATACAGTAATGTCTCAGGATATAAATATGCCAATAACAATCAAGATGAGAAGATAATTAAGGAAAAAACTCCCTTCACCATAGTTTGAAAGAAAATGAAATATACCTAATGAAGGAGGTGAAGAACCTCTATTATTAAAATTATGTAATCCTCAGAAAGGAAATAGCAGAGGATATTAACAAGTGGAATAACATACCATTCTCATGGCTTGGAAGAACCAACATTCTTAAAATGTCCATGATTCCCAAAGCAATCTCCCTATTCAACTCCATTTCTATTAAAATACCAACATTGTACTTTCAAGATATGAAAGAAATGATTCTGCGTTTTGTGTGGAATTAGAAAAAAAATCCATATTGCAAAGGCAGTGCTTAGTAATAAAAATAAAGCTGGGGACCATACCAGATCTTAGGCTGTACTACAATGCCATAGTGGTCAAGACAGCGTGATACTGGAACAAAAATAGAGACATAGATACTTGGAGTCATATAGAAAACCAGGAAATGAAACTAACATCTTACAACCACCTAATCTTTGATAAACCAAACCAGAACATACCTTGGGGAAAGAATCCCTATTCAATAAATGGTGTTGGGAGAACTGGATATCCACATGTAAAAGACTGAAACTGGACCCACACATTTCCCCACTCACAAAAAATTGTTTCAAGATGAATAAAGGACTTAAATTTAAGGCATGAAACAATAAAAATCTTCAAAGAAAGCATAGGAAAAACACTGAAAGATATTGGCCTGAGGAAAGAGTTCATGAAGAAAACTGCCATGGTAATCGCAACAACAAAAATAAACAAATGGGACTTCATAAACTAAAAATCTTCTGTACATCTAAGGAGACAACAACCAAAGCAATTAGACAACTTACACAATGGGAAAGGATAATTGCATATTTTGAATCAGACAAAAGCTTGATAACTAGGATCTACAGAGAACTAAAATTAATCCACATGAAAAAAGCCAACAATCCCATATATCAATGAGCAATAGAACCTTCTCTAAAAAAGACAGACAAATGGCTAAAAACATATGAAAATATGTTCATCATCCCTATATATTAGAGAAATGCAATTCAAAACCACCCTAAGATACCATCTAACCCCAGTGAGAATGGCCCGCATCACAAAATCTGAAATCTGCAGATGCTGGTGTGGATGTGGAGAGAAGGGAACACTTTTACACTGCTGGTGGGACTGCAAAGTAGTACAACCTTTTTAGAAGAAAGTATGGAGAAACCTCATAGCGCTCAAGCTGGACCTCCTATTTGATCCTGCAATCCCATTAATGGGCATCTACTCAGAAGGAAAAAAAAAATCCCTTTATCATAAGGACACTTGTACTAGACTGTTTATTGCAGCTCAATTTACAATCACCAAAATGTGGATCCAACCTAAATTCCCACCAACCCAGGAATGAATTAACAAGCTGTGGTATATTTACACCATGGAAATATATTCAGCCATTAAATAACATGGAGATGTTACATTCTTCATATTAACCTGGATGGAAGTGGAAGGCATTGTACTTAGTAAAGCATCACAAGAATGGAGAAGCATAAATCCTATGTACTTAATTTTGATATGATGACAATTAATGACAATGAAGGTCATGGTGTGGGTGGGAGACTGGGAGAGCAGAGAGAGAAAGGAGGGAAAGGTGTGGAAAGAAAGAAAAGAGAGAGGGAAGGATGGAGGGGTCTGGGGCCTTGGTTTGTGCCACATCTTTGTGGGGCAAAACATGATTGCAAGAGGAACTTTACCTAACAAATGCAAACAGTGTAACCTGGCTTGTTATACAATTAATAAATCTTCAAAAATGAATTAAAAAAATTATGCATTTATCTTTTTTTTTTTTTTTTTGCTTTTCAGTTTTCCTTATTGTTGGTGCATTTAATGTGTAGCCCAACATAACTCTTTTACTTCCTATGTGGCCAAGAAAAGCCAAAAGGTTAGACACCCCTGTCACTGTGTCAGAAATGTTACAAGTTTCCAGATAGTCTGATATTTCCCATAGTCTTCATAAATAACTGGACCATTGAGTACATAAGTGGACACAGTACCTATTGCAAGCTTAAGAAAGGATGTTTAGAGAGACAAGTAACTTTTAAATAAAGGTTGTTCTAGAGAAAGAAGAAAAACACCATGAAAATAGAACTGAGAATTTTGTGACATAGCTATCAGGTCTGTGAAATCATTGTCAGAACTGTAGGCTTCGGTTCTTAGGGCAGCAGTCATCCTAGGGCAGCAATAGGTGTAAACCACACTCTTCCATTCACTTACAAATCCAAAACTTGAAAAGAAAGTATGGGCTGTTGAATCCCTTGGCCACAGATACAAAGAAACTTTAGGAAGCAGAAATTGAGTGTGGAGAAAAGAACCCCACTCTTTTGTAAAAGTTTGAGACACAACAACAATAACAACAAAAAACGTGGACAGCCACTATATATGCTTAGCAGGAATAAGGTTAAGCTTGAAAATGGTAACACAGGGCAACACACATTGTGATGTCATCCACAGTGAACATGTAGTGCGTTCATCCTGTAATATCCTGGAATCCAGGGTTCTGGTCAAAGATACTAAGTGGCCTTTTCTGCTCACTTGAGCTTGTGTCTCTCATCTGCTTAAACCAGGACACTTCTTAGCCTTCCATCCAAAGAAAGTGTTCTCACATTTGTGCCTCAATGATTCTACTGACAGTTGAGTTTCCAGGCACTAGGCTGACAGAACAGTTGTGATTTGTACAGCAGTGTGACTCAAGCTTCACCACACCTGACAAAACTGGATGGAGTCACTTAAGTAGAACTCTTTTTCAAGAACCTGTTTTGACACCTACCCCAAATTTGGTCAGTTTGGTCAATGCTTCACAGGCCTTAAGCATGTTTACTTTGCTTGAACCATCAAGGTAATTCTGGTCTTTTCAGATGATAAAAATATTTGTGGGTGTTTGTCGGTTTTTCTGTGCATGTGTATGTGTATGGGTATTTTTGAGGTATGGTTTCCATATGTGTCCTAGGCTGGTCTTTCATAGCCTCAGACTATATCATCAACCTCAAATTCCAGGATTCAGGAAATCCTCCTGCCTGAGACACCCATGTGATTAGGATAATAGTTGGCTGTCTCTATTCCTAAATCATTTTTCACTTTTTAGTATAGACAGGATCTGACTCTTGCTCAATCCATTCTGAGCACCCCCTTGTTCAAGAACTCCACTTATTTCAGCCTACCTACCAGACGGCTAGCATTATAGGCGTGTGCCAGCAAAGTTGGTCTTTTTCTTTTTCTTTCTTTCTTTCTTTCTCTTTCTTTCTTTCTTTCTTTCTTTCTTTCTTTCTTTCTTTCTTTCTTTCTTTCTTTCTTTCTTTCTTTCTTTCTTTCTTTCTTTCTTTCTTTCTTTCTTTCCCTCTCTCTGTCCCTCCGTTTGCCACTTCCTTTTTTCTCCTTCCTTCCTCCAATTCTCTCTTTCTCATTCACTCACTTTCTTCATTATTTTATTTCCTTCATATCTCTATTTCCACTCTCTCTCACTTTCTCTCTTCTATTCCTTCAAGGAAACTTCTCTTATAACAAACAAAGTATACAAATGCTCCCTGAATGTGTCATAATGAACTCTATACTTGAAATAGGTGAATTGTGGAGTGTGTGAATTATATCTGAATTGGGTTGTTATTTTTTAATCTACAGGCTATTATCTATGATGCAAATAGACAAAAAACTTCCCCAAAATATAAGCATGGATGAGCACCATAGATCACACGTATAATCCTAGCACTTTCAGAAGCCAAGGCAGAAAGATCACTGGATGCTAGGGGTTTCATACCAGACTGAGCAACATAATGTGACTCCACCTGTCTATGACATAAGTGCAAAGGGTAACCAGCAGTGCTGGCATGAGCCTGTACTCTCAGCTGCTGAGAAGGATAAAGTCAGGAGGATCACTGGATGTCAGAAGTTTGCATTGCCTTGAGCTATGATGGTGCCACTGTACTTTTCTGGGAGAAAGAGGGAAGCACACTCTCAAATATATAAGAGATACACTGTATAGGAGAGGAATATTCCGTTAGCATACAAAATAGTTCATGCATGTATCCCAAATAGGATTTATGACCAGGAATGCCAGTCTAGCTCACTATGGGAAAATTAACTAATAGAATACACTATATTAATAGAATCAATAAGAAAAACGACATGGTCACCTCAACAGACTCAGAAAAGGCTTTTGACATAGACAACATATTTTGTTGATAAAATCTTTTAAAAATGTTAGATGTGAAGGGAATGTCTTCAGTATTATTAATGGGATCTACAGATGATGAAATACATATAACGTGTTATATTCACACAATGGCGTATTTTTCAAGAATCAAAAGAAAAGAAGTGCACATAGATGTTACAATAGAAATGAACCCTAAAAACATTATGGTAAGGGAACAAGACCAGTTACAAATGGCCACATAGAGTGTGACTATACTTAGAGTAAACATCAAGACAAGGCTAATTGCTAAGAACAGGGGTCAAGTGGGAGAGAGTGGAGAGAAATATGAAAGTGACTACTATTAGTGTTTACTTTCTTTAGGTAGGAAAGAAGTAAATGTTCTATAATTAGATTGTGATGAAAGCTGTACCATTATGTGAATATACTAAGAAACAAAGAATTGTATACTTCCAAAGGGTAAACTACTTATTTCAATGAAGCTACTTAACTATGTTTTCCAAAAGTTATGGTGGTCAAAAGGCTCACAGCATAAGAAGTACCCAGGTAGTGACAGTGCCTGAGAGACAGTCAACCCTGTCTCCCTACTCAGACAAAGTCTACCATGAATTGACTTGGGAAGACACATTGTTTCATCCTACAGAAGTTGTCATTTTCATTTTCTTTGAGACAGAGTCTGACACCTCCCCTCTGGCTAGAGTGCCCTGATGTCATCATAGCTAACTGCAATTTCAAAATCCTGAGGTAAACAGATCCTGTCGCCTTAGCCTTCTGAACACCTGGGAGGACACACGCCTCTGCCTCCCAGAGTATTAGAATTACCCATGTGAGCCACCACTCTACACCTTGAAGTTGGTATATTTTAGAGCTATGGTTTTTGGTCATTGGTGGTTCTTCATGCCTGTCATCTTGGCACATTGGGAAGAACAAGTCAGTTGGATTGTCTGAGCTTCTGAATTGGAAACCAGCCTGAGCGAGATTGAAAGCCCCACCTGTGAAGGATAAAAAACAAATGGCCATTTGCAGGTGCCTGGAGTCCCGGCTGAGGGAATAGCTTCACTTGATGAAAACACTTGAAGATTGCTGTGAGCTATGACACCAGATCACTCTACTGAGGGCAACAAAATGAGACTCTGTCTCAATACAAAAATGCAGAAAAGCATTCTTAGTTGACTTACCCCTCATTTTTACTTCTTACCACAGATGTAGTTTCAAAATTCTCCCTCTAGGTCAGTTGTCAACTAGAGACATTATTGCCTCATAGAGAAATTGTTTTCCTAAATCCCGTACTAATCAAGCCTTTGGATTTTATGTAACTCTGACCCCTCTGATCCATTCATGTAGTCCCCTGAAAACTGCCCCCATAGTCAATTCTTGCCTAAAATCAGGCTTTTCATATGCACACTAAAAAATCTAGAGTATGAACTCCACCTCCACTGTAGGGCTCCTTCTTCATTTCTTGAACACACCAATTCTGGGATATGGGGCCATTGCCCTTCTCCTTTGAGCCACAAGCACTGCCCACTGTAGGGCTCTTTCAAACTGGGCCAATATTCATTTGCCCCAGTCATTCAAAGTCCAGAGACCAGACATTTATGGACAACCCCTGCCCTTCAGATCAGTTGATAATATCCGAAGGAACCGATCCGAAACCTGCTTGTCCTGACTCACTTGTTCTACCCCACAGAGGACACAATAAAGCTCTTCCTATATGTAGTCCCCTATACCCACTGCCTACTGAACTATCTTTGAACTTTTTCTCCTGGAAACTGTGCCTAATTTCTTTTCTTTTCTTTCTTTTTTTTCCTCTTTTCTTTGTTACTTTCTTTTTTTTTTTTTTTTTTAATGAGACAGACTCTCACTATTTGACCAAGCAGGCTAGTGTGTAATGGCCTCAGCCTGGCACACTGTGACGTGCAACTCTTGTATTGAAGGGATCCTGCTGCATCAGCCTGTGAAGTAGCTTGAACTACAGGCAGGTAACAAAAAGCTTGGCTACTTTTTCTATATTTGTATAAACAGGGTGGGATATCTGCGGTGAAGGTGTCTCACTGTGGCTCAGGCTTATCTTCAACATCTGAGCTCAATGGATCAGCCAACCTTGGCCTGCCAGAGCCTACAAAAATTGTAGTCATGTGGGGCAAAAGTCATTGAGTTGTTCATAAGAAACGAACTTATCAGGGGCATTAAAGAGTGTCCAACCTGAGGTCCCTGTTACACATCGGGATTACGTCAGAACTGTTTTCCATATCTGTGGTTGCAGATATCATCACAATTATGCACGGATCTCTCTTATGCTTATCAGGATTCATTAGTGTTTGTATAATGAATGTGTAGTCCAACATAACTCTTCTACTTCCTATGTGGCAAGAGAAGCCAAAAATTGTACACTTCTGGCACAGAGGTCAGGAATATTAGAACTTTCCAAATAGCCTGATATTTCCCATGATCACCATAAATAACTGGAGCTATGGAGTTCACTATTGGACACAGTGCCTAACCAGATCTTGAGAGGATTTTCAGTGAGACACTGCCTTGCCAAATATGCTAATTCTAAAGAAAGAAGTAAAAACCATGAAAGTAAAAAGTAAGAACTGTGTGACCTACCTGTCAGGTCTGTGAAATCACTGTCTCACGTTTGGGCACAGATTCTTGGTCTACAACATCCCAGGGCAGCAGTAGGTGTAAACGACCCTCTTCCATTTGCTTACAAATCCATGACTAGAAAAGGAAGGGAAGGGTTTTTGATTCCACAGATAAAAAGAAACTTAGGGAAGAAGGAATTGAGAGTGGAGAAAAAATCCCACTATTTGGTTAACAGTTTGAGACCCTACAACAACAACAAGAAAAAGCACAAACATAATAAATTTGGACAGCCCCTACACATACTTAGCAAGAATAAGGCTAAGCTTGAATATGGTAAATAAGGGCAACACCCATTCCGATGTCATCCATGACCATGTAGTCACTTTCTTTTTGTAATGTCCTGGGATCCAGCCTTCTGGTCAAAGATACTAAGTGGCCTTTTTTGCTTACAACAGCTGGTGTCCCTCAAGTGTTTAGACCAGGAAACTTTTTAAACCTCCATCCACAGAGAAAAAAATAGTTGTTCCATTTGTGCCTTCCTTCCTTCCTTCCTTCCTTCCTTCCTTCCTTCCTTCCTTCCTTCCTTCCTTCCTTCCTTCCTTCCTTCCTTCCTTCCTTCCTTCCTTCCATCTTCTTTCTTTCCTTCCTTCCTCTTTTTTCTTTCTCTTTCTTTCCTTCCTTCCTTCCTTCCTTCCTTCCTTCCTTCCTTCCTTCCTTCCTTCCTTCCTTCCTTCCTTCCTTCCTACCTTCCTTCCTTCCTTCTCTTTCCTGTGTCTTTTGTCTTCCATTCCCTTCCATTCCCATTCCTTCCCTTGGCTTCCCTTGTCTTCCCTTTCCTTTAATTGATGTACCTTGCCTTACCTTCACTTTCATTTTTCTTTTCATTCCTTTGCTTTCCTTATTTGTTTCTTTTCTTCATTTCTTTCTTTCTTTCTTTCTTTCTTTCTTTCTTTCTTTCTTTCTTTCTTTCTTTCTTTCTTTCTTTCTTTCTTTCTTTCTTCCTCTCTCTTACTTTTTTTTCTTTCTTTCTTTTTGAAATGGAGTCTCACTCTGCCACCCTGGGTAATGTCCCGTGAAGTCACAACTCATAAGAAACTCATACTCAACTACTGGACTCAAGCAATCTTTCTGCCTCAGCCTCCTAAGTAGCTGGTACTATTGGTGCCCAGAACAACACCTGGCTGATTTTTCTATATTTGGTAGAGACGGGGTCTCACTCTTGCTCAGGCTGAACTCAGAACTCCTGAACTTAAGTGATCTGTCTGCCTTGGCCTCCCAGTGTGCTAGAATTATAAGTTTTAGCCACCACACTCAGCCACTAATGCATTTTATATTCATTATGCCTGTGCCATATACTTTACTATAACCTTTATAAATGCATGAAACCAAATTTTTATTTCAATCTGAGCAGTAGAGTCACTACACAAAGTGACTATAACCTTTTAAATGTTACCACTAATTTCTTAGTTACATTATTGTTTATTTTTTAATACTTTCTACAGATGGCAGTATACCTTCCATCTATGTTTCTTCCATCTTCTTTTCATAGTCTAAGGTGTTCTTTGGATTGTATGTATCACTTGCCCTATGTCCTCTATACCTCTATGAAATTTATCAATGCCTCTAGTAGACATTCTCTGTTTCATTTGCATATTTGCCTTAACAAATTCTAAAATTGATTAATATCTCCACTATATGCTTAATAAAAGTACTTTCCAGTGTTTTTATAGTATTTAGGTCCTTCTAGCTTTATTTTATATTTCCTTACATTTTATTACCAGCTTGTTTTAAACTCAAGACTAGAATTTTTACTGTATGTTTTAACAAATGCTTATTACAATTTATTTATATTTCTACAAATTTGACTTGAATTTCATGTCCTCCTTCTTAGTTCTGGTTCATTTGATTAAAGATCCTTTAGTATTTTTATGAAGAGGATGTGAATATGTTATAATATCTTTTTCTTCGTCTAAATATAGTTGTACCCTGTTAGTCTATTTCAGAGAATTTTATTATTTGAAGTTTGAAGTTGCTATACCCTGGTTTGCTATCTTCTGTTTCAATTCCATTTATAGTATTATTTTTATATCATCTTCATCAGCAAATATTTTTATGGATGTCAAATTTACCCTTGATTGTGTTACTATAAAATGGTTTTCATTTACTTCTGCAGAAGTCTCAGATTATTGGGAATCTGATAAGATATCACATTGTTTGATATTACATTTCATTTTGAGTTTTAGAATCCTTGTGCCACACAAGTATTATGGATATACTATACACTTTGCAGTAACATAGGCCTATAGCTATCATATTAGTACCAGAGTATATTCATTTGCTGGGACTAGTGTAACATAGACTATTTAAGCAAGAGAAATTTGTGGTATCACAGGTCTGGAGGCTAGAAGTCCAAAATTAAGATGTCAGCAGAGTGGTTCTTTCTGAGAGGTTTAAGGAAAGGCTAGGTTCCAGGCCTTTCTCCTGGGCTTACAGATGGCGGTCTTCCACCTGTTTCTTCATATTTTCTTTGCTACCCTTATCTCTGTTTCCAAATTTCTCTTTTTATGAGGACACCAGTAATATTGGATTCATGATTTAATTTTCTTGATTACCTTTATAAAGACATTTTCTTTAAATAAGTTCACTTTATAAGATGCTGGAGTTAGGACTGCAACATATACATTTGAGGGAGAGAGAATTCAACCAATAACACAGAAATATGCTTACCACTCACAGCCCCAAGCAGGGACCATCATCCCTATTAATGATTTGGTTAATTGTAAGCAACTTTATAGCCACTCTTTCATAAACGGGGCTGTCTTTCCATGGTGGTAGATTATTCAGATGTCTCATGTGGAGTTTTCTTTCTTATCCCAATCAGCAACCACATCTTCTATGTCAGTGCTGAATTATAGCAATGAGCATACAAAGATAACTCATTTATTTTAAACTCAAGTGTATGTGCAATCATCTTATCATCTATATAAATGATATTTCTCTACATCTGAACAAAGATGAGCAATAATAAGTTCCTGCATAAAATATTTCCTTATTTTTTAACAGCTTTATTTAGATGCCATTCACATACCATACAGTTTACACATTCAAGGTGCACTATTCAACAATTTTGGGTATATTGTCAGAGTTATGCAACTATCACCATATTGAATTTTAGAATATTTTCACATCCCTTAAAGGGAACTGTGTACCCATTAGTAGTCACTCCCTACTTCTACATGTTTTCATTATATTTAAACTTAATTTCTATTATGTTTTAATTATGGAAAGGTGTTCTCTATTAGCTCAGGCTACCATGTACTTGGCTGGTCTTTCATTGATTCATTTTATAAACACATATTAGAAGTCTTATATATACCAGGAAATGGGCTAGGCATCACAGAGATAAAATTAATGTTTCCAAGTCACTCTCTGAAATTGTAGTATAACAATGAAAATATTACCCATGTAGTGCTGGTTTTATTCTAACAAGTTGTAATTAGCTTGGCTTTATTTTTCATCTACTTTATTTCTCATTAATTGGTAAGAGCCTTGCTTTCTCTCCCAAATTCTGTGCACTCTCTGTACTCTTAAGATTTTAACAGCTGACAGTATTTAATCACAAAAGTCTGAGACTATAGCCACACTAGCTAGTATCCCAAGCTTCTGATATGTAGTTATTTGTCTTCATAACCACCTCTTGTCTGAGAGAATAATTTCATATTTGTCTTTGATTTAAAACTGTCTCTTAATGCCAAACCATGTAATGTTTGGCACTCGTGACTATATAACAAACTTTACCTCTGGCAATGCTATAGGTCCAGCCAGCTACACAATGGGTCTAAGAAACATTTTAGTGAAGCATCATTATAGGGCAAATTTGGAACTAAAAAAAGCCACATGTAAATTAGGATCTTGAGTCAAAAGCTATATTCTAGATTTTCTGGCTTTGTATCTATTTTAGTTGTAACAATTCTGATTAAATCACGTGTTCTTTTCCTTCAAAGAAAAAATAGTTAAATTATAAACTTAAATGCTTTTTTTAGAGAAGCAGAGTGTTTTGAAGTATTTTAGAAGTTGCCAATTTCTATTCCATCTAGGCTCATTATAAAAGCAACTTATTTTAAGTCTTAATTTCTTTTTGACCTAGTATGTAAACAAAATTCATTTCTATAGGTATAGCATAAAATAATGCCAATTGATATTGAACCATTATTATTCATATCCTAAAATCCACCATAACACTTTGCTCCAATTCTCAAATTCTATTAAAAATTTAAGAAAATATGTTTAGAAGAATGGCAAGATTCTCTTATCTCTAGACCAAATTTCTTTTATAAAAGAAGGTGAAAAGGACATATTATATAAGAACTTATTATTATTTTTTTTTTGTAGAGACAGAGTCTCACTTTATGGCCCTCAGTAGAGTGCCGTGGCCTCACACAGCTCACAGCAACTTCCAACTCCTGGGCTTAAGCGATTCTCTTGGCTCAGCCTCCTGAGTGGCTGGGACTACAGGAGCCCGGCTATTTTTTGGTTGTAGTCTGGCCGGGGCCGGGCTTGAACCCGCCACCCTCGGTACATGGGGCCGGCGCCTTACGGACTGAGCCACAGGCGCCGCCCAGTATATAAGAACTTATTAATGCTCATTTTTAGGTTATGTTCAGGTGTAAAGAAATATAATTTATGAAGAGGATAATTTTAACAGGTTTATTGAGATATCATTCAGATATGATAAAGTTCACACATTCAAAGGGTACTAGTCAATAATTTTTGGTATATTGACAGAGTTATGCAACTATCAACATAGTGAATTTTAGAATATTTTCACATCCCTTAAAGGAAATTCAGTACCCGTTAGTAGTCACTCCCTACTTCTACCTGGAGTCCCCAGGTTTAGGACTGGGCAATCACACCAATCTACTCTTCATCTCTTTATATTTGCTTATCCTTGACATGGAATCATACACCATGTGTTCTCTTGTGACTGTCTTTTTCACTTAGTTAAAGTTTTCAAGATTAATCCATCTTGAAGCACGTGTCTGTACTCCATTGTAACAGCTGAGTATTTTATAGCATGAACAATAATTGGATTAGTATCATTTGTTGCTTACTCTGAATATGTTGCTATGAATATTTGTGTACAAGTTTTTACTTGGATGTATGTCTTAACCTATCCTGGATATACATTCAGTGTATTCATAGGGTCACATAAGCAAGTCCGTGTTTGCTTTTTGAGAAAATGTCAAGCTATTTTCCAAAGTGGCTATACCATTTTATATTTCTACCAGCAGTATTTGAGGGTTCCACTTTCATCGCAACCCCAAAAACACTTGTCATTGTCTTATTTTTGCCATCATAGTGAGTGTAAAGGGCTTTCTCAATGTAGTTTTTATTTGCAGTTCCCTAATGGCTGATGACGTTGAACATTGCTTAGCTGTCTATTGGCAATTTGTATATATTCTTTGGAAAAGAATCTATTTAGATCATTTCCCAATTTAAAGTTCAGTTATTTGTCTCTTAATTTTTTAAAATTAATAGACTTTACTTTTTAGAAATGTTTTAAATTACAAAAAAAATCATGTGTTCATATTTTTATTATTGAATTGTAACTGCTCATATCAGATGTATGATTTGCAAATATTATCTTCTATTTTGTGGGTTGTCTTTTCACTTTTTTAATATTCTCTCTTGAAGCATTAAAACTGCATTTTTATGAGGTTTAAAAAATAAATATCATTCTTTGGTATATACAATTTTTAAAATAAAATAGAGACAGTAGATCTTCTGTAGGTTGAGTAAAAAAAAAATCCAGAGGTGGCCAACATAGTGCAGTAGTCAACGTAAGAAACTAGGCCTACTGTACTGATACATACAAGTGGTGAATGTTCTATGAAAATTAGGTCAATTCAGAGAGGTACTCAATTATAGAGGTTTTACTGTATATTTTACCAAGTAAAAATATATCTAAAAATATATAGCCACCTATTAATTTCAATTACTGAGCAATCTTTTTTTGGAACTTAGATAGAGTTGCATTTCTCCAATATAGTTATAAACCAATCCTAATATTCAAATACATCATCCAGCTATTAAGATGCTATCCTATTATAGGGTCATAATCATCTAGATCCTACCTCTTAAAATCACTTTAATTTTTGTGCTTAATGCCCATTCACTACTATTTCTTCTTCTTTTTTTTTTTTTCTTGGCATATGGTAAAATAAAAAAAGTCTATACACTCAGAGTTACTAAATACCCTTGTCTACTGGGAAAATTTCCTAGTAATTCATTTTATTTATTTATTTATTTATTTACTTATTTATTTTTTGACAGTTTTTGGCGGGGGCCGGTTTTGAACAGTATGGGGCTTGTGCCCTCCTCCTGGAGCCACAGGCATCACCTTATCTGGATGTTTTAGATAGTACCCTTCCCTCTCAAAAGTATCTTGTTTTGGAGAATGAATTTTATGCTTACTCTAAGAATGAAAGAAACATGGATAGTCCTGTATAGCATGAAGTTGTCTATGGTTTGTAATTTGTTTTAGTCTATTTCTAGGCACTTTAAGGTCCCAGTAATTGATATATCTTAGTTGTCAATTATTACTGTTTTTCCATCTCACTAAGTATTAAAATGAAATTAAATTTAAACTCTTAAATATGTCTTCCAAGATTTCATCTTGACCTATGCAATGTTCAATGGTGAAGGAACATTATAACCACTAAGAGGGTAGTTTCTAAATGGTTATTTCATTTATTGAATTTTTTTATTATTAAATCATAGCCGTGTACATTTATATCATCATGGTACACCATACACTTGGTTCATAGACTGTTTGACACATTTTCATCACACTAGTTAACATAGCCTTCCTGGCATTTTCTTAGTTATTTTGCTAAGACCTTAATGTTCCACATTTACTAATATTCACATATACCCTTGTAAGATGCACCTCAGGTGTAATCCCATTAATCCCCCGCCCTCCAGTTAATGTTTACAAGCATTATTAGAGATTCTTTGAGGAAAACATTTTATGAAGACTTTCCAAGTAGCTTATTTCTCCTTAAGAAATTCAACAAATGAAATAACCATTTAGAAACTACACTAAATTCAATGTATTTATTGAATTTCTTAAGGAGAAATAAGCTACTTGGAAAATCTTCATATAATGTTTTCCTCAAAGAATCTCTAATAATGCTTGTAAACATTTTTACTATATTATGTGTCAATCACACTCTATTGATAAGGAAAATCTGCTACTTATAACATTGCAAAGAAAAAAGCTAATAGCATATGGACTGCACAAGTATTAATATAAGAGAAGATTTTCTTTCCTATACCTCATAATGCTTTCCCAGGCCTAGTGTCCAGAGCCAGATAGAAATGAAGATTACACTGAGTCACTATCAAGCAGGATAGTTGAAAAACTGAGAGAGATTAACAAAATTTAAAGATGATTTAGTAGATGAATAAGAGACTCTGAGTAGCTAAAATCCAGGAAGAGAATAGGGATGTGAAACTGAAAATAGTGTAAGTTTTAAAAATTAAAATATAATGTCAAAGGTACCTTGATCAACAATAGAAAATTATATCCTTCTTACATAGGTTGTTTTTTCCTGGGCCTCCTTTGCAAGCAATGTGGCTTTACCTCATAACCTATTAAAGATATCTACCATCTGGAACATTCTGTACAGACATGTAAGATAGTACCTATGACTGTTATTCCTACTCTGAATAGAATTCTTAAAATTTATTGGATTCACTTTATAGGAGGTACATGTGTTTTACTCCATGAAATTTTAGAGATTGGCTTTTTTGGGAAAACTAACTGCTTCTTGAAAAATTTTGATATCTGTTTTAATTTGAGTGATTTTTCAGTCTAGTTCTCTATAACAGAAGGCTAATTTACATTGAAGGTAGCCTCAAATCAGTTTCTGAGTTAGAAAGGATTTTTTAAAGTCAATGTATCTATTCATGTTTTAAACAAAACAATTTACATTTGTTACAGCTTCTCTTTGCACATTCATATTCATGTCCATTTCTAAAAACTGCATAATTGCTACATTAGTCCTCAATTGTCTAAAATCTGCAAACTTAATCCTGAATTATTTCACATTCTTTTGTTATTTCAAGAGAGACATGCGGATTTGGGCTGTAAAATATAGTGTCTTATATTTATAAGAAAAATTTGTGAGTGAGCTGAATCTACCTAGCATGGATTAATGTTAGCTTTGCCAAATGTCACTGACAGGAGGCAGGGTAACCTAGAAATTTTGCCTCACTTCAAAAGAAAGTGAGGAGTTAAGCATGCATACATATAAAGGTATGTATAGTAAATGATTTTGTTTTTATTTGGGGGGGTGTTTTACATATATTTGTTTTTAAAATAGAGATATATAACCTCTGAGAAATGCAATGTACTGTTATAACAGTACAACACCCAGAGGTGAAAAAAATCTTGCTCCAAATACATAGATTTTTAATAGGCACAAGTTGTTACTTCTTTTATTCCCCCTTTCATGACATCACATGCACATAAATCATAAACACATTTATGCCTCTGTGGGATTCAATGTGTTGATAATTGTACACATTGAAGTGCTTACATTCAACTAATTAGCATAGATTTCATGTAATTTACTTACTCACATTGTTAAGACATTTGTATTCAATACTTGATAGATTTGACTTATATCCTTGCAATGTGCTCCATAGGTGTGGTCCCACCAGTAACACTCCCTCTATCACACCACCCCTACTCCCTTCCCTCTTTTATCTTGGGCTGTAATTGTGATTCATCTTCTATATGAAAGTGTGTGTGGTTATAAATTGGTTTCATACTAGTACAGAGTACATTGGATTTTTTTTTCCATTCCTGAGATACTTTACTAAGAAGAATATTTTCCAGCTCCATCCATGTACACACAAATGAGGTAAACTCTCCATCTTTTTTAATGTTGTGTAGTATTCCAGGGTATACATATGCCATAATTTAGTAATCCATGCATGAGTCAATGGGCACTTTGGCTTCTTTCATGACTTCACACTTATGAATTGAGCTGCAATAAACAATCGAGTGCAAATATCTTTGTTGCCAAGTGATTTTTGGTCTTTTGGATATACACCTAGCAGAGGAATTGCAGGATCAAAGGGCAGGTCTTCATTTAGATCCATGAGTGTTCTCCAAACTTCTTTCCAAAAGGAACATACTAGCTTGCATTCCCACGAGCAGTGCAGAATTGTTCATTTTTCTCCACATCCAAGAGCCCAGAAGTAGTTTTTTTTTTTTTTTTTTTTGATGAGACAGAGTCTCACTATGTCACCCTAGGTAGAGTGCCCTGGCATCACAGCTCACAGCAACCTCCAACTCTCTGGCTTACACAACTCTGTTACCTCAGCCTCCTGAGTGGCTGGGACTACAGGTGCCTACCACAATGCCCATTTTGTTGTTGTTGTTGTTGCAGTTTGGCTGGGTTGAGTTCGAACCAGCCACCCTCAGTATATGGGGCTGGCATCCTACTCACTGAGCCACAGGAACCACTCACAAGTTGTTACATCTAAGAAAGAAAGACACTGCCTTGACTCTCTTCATATAGCATGCCTATTAAAAATTATTTCCTAATGCTAGGGAAGTTAAATAAGATGTTTTTAACAAATCCATCCTAACACCACTTACTTTCCAGTTAGCTAATGAGTAAAAAAGCAACAAAGTATGAGCAATTCCTGTGTAAGAACTAAGAGATGTTAAAAGTTTAGGGGGATTTTGTGGCAAGGTCCAAACAAAGCATCAGAAGTGTCATGGGACTAGATGGTAATAGGAGTAAGCTGTCTTAGTTCCTCATTTATACAAGAACAACATTTCTTACAAGAAATGATTTTGTTGTCTGTTATTATGGGAAAAACTTTGACTTGTGGTTTAACTTTTAAGGGAACTATCAATAAAATATCAGAGCACTAGAGTCAATTAGGAATAGGTTAATCTAGAGGTGTATATGGAAACATGTTGTAGTTAATTTTATGTGTCAAGATGCCTAGCTTGTAGTGCCAAGTTATTTAGTCAAACACTAGTCTAGATGTGTCTGTAAAGGTATTTTTGTAGACATGGTAAATTTCTGTAACCAATTGACCCTAAGTAAAGGGGATTACCTTTAATATTGTGGGAAGGCCTCATCCATTCAGCTGAAAACCTTAGATTTTTAAGCCTACCCTTTAAAAAAGCAAACAAAAAATTCCTATTGGTTCTGTTTCTTTGGAGAACCTGGACTAATACAAAGCAGACATGTTTGTTTTGTAAGCTATTACAGAATTCTAAAATAATTTTTAATTCCAATATATTTTGTCTTGGATATATGATGTCTTGGCAGCACTATACAAACAACTCAGTAGGGTTTCATTATGTTGGTGTATCAGTGTCTCACAGCTGTGTTCTTGTCACTGTCTGGTGGTTTCTTGCTGAGTTGTGTTCATTATTGTTGTTGCATAATTTTATGTGCCATCCCAAGAATATTAGAACTCGTATTAGAGAAACATATGTTACATTTCATGTTAAACTTGGCAAAAGTGGAAGTGAAATCGGAGACATATTCGTCCAAGTTTATGGGGATAATGCCATGAAGAAAACAGCAGTGTACAAATCAAATAAGCTTTTTTCTGAAGGAAGAGTGAAACTCACCGATGAAGAGAGGTCATGGTGGCCAGTAATAAGCAGAACTGAAAAGAATATTACAAATAGGCATTGAATTGTGCATCAAAACAGTCATCTGTCTGTGAGAAGCATAGTGATCAATCAAACATTGATAGAGATACAGTTAGGAAAATATTAACTTAAAATCCTGACATAGAAAGAGCCAATCCCGTGGCTCTTGTATCACTAAAAGGCACCAGCTCACTGTCTGTGGGAGTTTTTTTTTTTTTTTTTTTTTGCAGTTTTTTGCCAGGGCTGGGTTTGAATCCACTACCTGCTTCATATGGGGCTATTGTCCTACTCCTTTGAATCACATGTGCTTCTCTGTGGGAGAGTTTTTAGCCAGTACACAAATTACTGTATTGGCTCCTTCCTTACTCAACTGACCTAGTGCCAATGACTTTTTTCTTTACCCAGACATAAAGGATATATTGAAAGGAAGACCTTTCGATGACATTCAGGGTATCAAGTGTCATATTATGATAGCTCTGAAGCACATTTCAGAAAAAGAGTCCCTAAACTGATTTGAAAAATGAATTAGGTGCTGGTGTCAGTGCATAGCCTCCCCAAATTAGTGCTTTGAAGAACACCATGATGATATGCAAGAATGAGGACTATGGCACTTTTTCTACAATGAGTTCAAAAACTTAATTGTCACATCTCTGTATTTTCTTATTCTCCTGGTTTCCCAGGTATCCATCATTCACTGTTATCTTTCCACCTAGTAGTTTTGCTCCTGACATATCTGAGTATGAGACTCTTGTCCTGAACTTCTTCCTCAGTTTATAGATAAGGAAACAGAGACACAGAGCTGTGAAAGGGTCTTTTCCAAAATTTTACCATTTTTTCAGAACTAAGAGTAAAGCTCAAATGATCTGGCTTCTAGAGCACTGTCCTTCTCATGACCCCTTGCTACCTTCTGGATCCTTTCCATTGCAGCCTTATCAAGAGCTTGCTTCAATTTTGTTTTCAGCAGACATCCAGAAGTGAATCACTCAAAAGATAACCTGCTTTGAATCTTCTTTGATAAAGCCTTTAATTCAGATTTATCAGTCCTTGCCACTGTACTTCCCAACCAATATGAGAAACAACTTTGATGGTGGCCTGCATAGGAAAGCTACTGTGTTTCTCTGCCCATGGAAGATGAAAAAACTACTGTGGGGTAGGGTGGAGACAGACAGATTCCTTCATCGTCTGAAGAACCGGATCTGAAGTTTCAGAGATCTAGAATAAGAAACACATCTTCAACATATTTGAAGTTTGGTGGAAGGTAAGTATTGAATCTTGTTCAAGAAGGTTGAGATGAAAATGTGTTGAACTGTTTATAAAACCAGTGTATGGTGCCTCATGCTCGTATTATTGTACAGAGCTTTGATCTAATACTAATTAAAAAATAAATGAAATTTAAAAAAAGAATTATAAATCTCAAGGACTAAGAAAGTAAAAAAAAAAAAAAGTTACAGTATTTTTTTTAAAAAATGTGTCAAATGTCTATGAAGCGAGTGTATGATGCCCCATGATCATATCGATGTATACAGTTATGATTCAATAAAAAAATAAAAATAAAAATAAATAAATAAATAAATTAGCGGATTTATTAAAATATTAAATGTTTAAAAAAATAAAAATAAATAAATAAATAAACAAAAAAGGTATTTGTTGCAGGATGAATTAAACTTTTGCAAGAATATAGAGGAAAGTTTTACTTTTCTGACATTTTGCTTGCTGTGTAATGAATCGATTGAGAGCTGAAAAGTACCTTTGTATAATGTATAATCATTTCATTTACCAGATGATCAACTTTACTTAAGGAAGACAAGAGAGTTACTCATAAGGAATAGAAAACTCATAGAGGAACCAGGACTGGACACCAAACATCCTGCTCATATTTAGTGTTATATCACACTACAGATTTCAAATTTTATAAGATTCATTAAAAAGCAACATTAAATAGGAACGTTTTATTTGTAAATCCTTTGGATTATTCTTTCTCAAGAACGTCTTGGGACCATGTTTTCAAAGATAGCCCCAGTTTCATTTTTTAATTTTATTGAATTATTTTTGCTTTTAAAGAGAGACTTCAATCAAAATGCTTAACTCCACTCACAGAGATGCATACTGTTTGATCCCAATAAATAGAAAAAGAAAGCACACTGAAGAAAATAAATCCATTTTATAAAGTTGAATTGTCCTCTTTTGTTCATAGATTAATGCTATCTGACAGGAACATTGCAATTTACTTCATCTTGCAGAAAACGGAAAAGGACAGCTTTTCTGAAAATAAAATCATAGTTTTAAAAATTATAAATAAATAAAAAGTAGTCTGCAGAAAAGTCTTTTCCATACATGGAAAAAAAAAGTTTTTTAATTTGGAAGCATTTATCAATAAGCCAAAAAGTGTTACATCCAAAGATTTGCTATCATTTAACTGTGGTTCTTTCCTTTGTCCTTCCCTACTTTACCTCCTTCTTACATTCTACTCATCTTTTCCAAACTATCTATTCTGCCAATCTACCTCATGCTAGTTCTTAATCAAAAATTAAAAACTTAGAGCTTCAATCGTCCTTACCATTCTTTATATCTCCCATCTAGGAGATCTAGATCTATGTGGATTTTTCAAGGAATATGGCAAATCCTAACTTTATCTTCATGAATAAGATGAACCAGAATGTGGGATTGATATGAGGACACTGAGGCCAATTCATTGATGGTTGAATAATAATACCTAGAATGTGTCAGTTAAATGAGCAAATGCTAACTTACAGAGAGATGTCTAGTGGAACACCACAGGAATCTGTCCTTATTCCAGCTCTGTTTTGTTTATTTTGAAATGGCCTCACTAGCCTGTGAACACTATAAGGCTAGACAATTCATATTCACCACTTCCAGTGTTTGTCATAAATTAGGTAGTAAATAAATGTTTGTTCAGAAATTAATGGCTAGAATGAGCATATGGATGCTATACTGATCAAATCCATGGGATCAGAAATCAGAAAAAAAAAAAAAAAGACAGAAAAACAACAATATCCCCACATCTCTGATGGCCTGGGTAATGAACAAGATATAATGAGAACATTGCCACAGACATATAGTAATTTGTCAAGTATAATAAAAAGTAAGGACAATTTAAGAAAAGAGAGTGTCGGTTGGTGCCTGTGGCTAAAGGAGTAGGGCGCCGGTCCCATATGCCGGAGGTGGCAGGTTCAAACCTAGCCCTGGCCAAAAAACAAACAAAAAAATAAATAATAAAATGTTAAAAAAAAAAAAAAGAAAAGAGAGTGTTTAATAATAATGATAAAAGACCCTCTGAGATAAAGCTATCTTAAAATACCATAAGAGTATGATAGGCCTGCAAATTAAGCTAATAAAATTTTATGTTGTGCTAAAAGAAGAATGGGGTTCTAACCTATGAAATTGAACCCTTACTTTCCAGCACAAAACACACATTTCCTAAGGTTTATAATCCAATTCTACTTTGCCTAAAATAAAGTTTCCCTTAGAGTGTTTTGGCATCCATTCAAAGATCCTAAAAATAAAATTATAACTATATTAACAATAAGGCATAGGAATTTAGACAAAATGGACAAAAAATTCCTAAGTAAACACAGAAGGAAAAGAGACTCATTAGAACAACAAACCACTTTATTATTCCAAATATGAAGCATACTTGAGAACTATCATTTAAATATACTTAATTATGTCTGAATCAGCCTTTTACGTATTGAATTTAAAAATTCCAAAGGATTATGAAATATTCTACAATATGCTATAAGTACAAAGTGCTCAGAAAAGCACGGTAGTTTAAATGAAACAGCACATAACCATCATCTTAGTCTACATTTGCAAGATTACACTTAGTCTGCTATAAAGCAGTCCTCCCTTATCCACAGGGGTATGTTCCAAAATCCCTAGTGGATAACTGAAATTGCAGACAGTTCTTGGACACTCCCTCTCTCTCTCTCTGTCTCTCTGTCTCTCTCTCTCTCTCTATATATATATATATACACACACACACACACACACACATAGATACACATGCCAAGATTTTATCCTATCTATACATAACTATGGTAAAGTTTAGTTTATAAATCATGCACAGTAAGAGATTCACAAAAATACCTGATGAAATAGAACAATCAGATCAATATTCTGTAATAAAAGTTATATGCATGTGCTTTCTCTCTAAATACAAGATATGACAATTAAGTTGATGAACTTATATTACAAAAAAGTGTTACTTATCTTCTTGCTTAATATTACTATGATCAATTTCAAAATACTCACAATAGAATGCTATGCACCATAACAAATGCCTAGTCCACCTTTAAAAACAATTTTGGAACTGTTTTTCTGGACACACCATCAGGGCTAGCTATTGCCATAGTACTCTTGATGTCCTCAATACCACCAAAATGTCTGTTTTTCAAAGTATTCTTTATCTTTGGGTACAGAAAAAGTCATTGAGAACCATAACAGGTGATTAAGGAGGATGTTCCAATACAGTTATTTGTTTACTGACTAAAAACACTCTCACAGACAAATTTGTGTGAACTGGAGCATCATTGTGCTGAAAGAGTCATGAGTTGAATAAAAACAACTATGAGATAACATTTAACTCCAGTAGAATGACCCCACATCACAAAATACCAAAACTACAAATATTGACATGGATGTGGATAGAAGGGAATACATCTGCATTGGTGGCGGGAATACCAGTTAATAGGTCCTTTTTGGAAAGAAGTTCGGAGAATACTCAAGGAACTAAAAGTAGACATGCTGTTTGATCCTACAATTCTTCTACTAGGTATGTACCCAGGTGACCAAAAATCATTTTACAACAAAGATATTTGCATCAGAATGTTTATTGCAGCCCAATTCATAATTGCCAAGTCATGGAAGCAGCAAATGTGCCCATTGACCAACGAATGGATTAACAAATTGTTGTATATGTATACCAGGAAATACCATGCAGCCATAAAAATGATGGAGACTTTACAGCATTTTTTTTTAAATTAAATCATAGCTGTGTACATTAATGCAGTTGTGTGGTACAATGTGCTGGTTTTATATACAATTTGAAATGTTTTCATCAAACTGGTTAACATAACCTTTATGTCATTTTCTTCATTATTGCAATTAAGACATTTATATTCTACACTTGGTAAATTTAACCTGTACCCTTGTAAGAGGCACCGTAGGTATGGTCCCACCAATTACTCTCCCTCCACCTATCTTTCCCCCTCCGTTCCCATTTCTCTCACCTTTCCCCTTTTTCTTGGCTATAATTGGGTTATAGCTTCCATATGAAAGCTATAAATTAATTTCGTAGTAAGACTGAGTACAATGGATACCTTTTCTTCCATTCCTGAGATACTTTGCTAAGACAAATATGTTCCAGTTCCATCCATGTAAACATGTAAGAGCTAAAGTCTCCATCTTTTTTTAAAGCTGAATAATATTTCATGCTGTACATATACCAAAATTTGTTAATTCATTCTTTGGTTGATTGACACTTGGGATTCTTCTACGATTTACCAATTATAAATCGGGCTACAAAAAAATATTATGGTACAACTATCTTTGTTATAATGTGATTTTTTTGTCTTTTGGATGTATATGTAGTAAAGAAATTGTAGGATCAAATGGCAGGGGTATTTTGAAATCCCTAAGTGTTTTCCAAACATCTTTCCAAAAGGAACACATTAGTTTGCATTTTCACCAGCAGTGTAGAAGTGTTCCCTTTTCTCCACATCCACGCCAGCATCTCTGGTTTTTGGATTTTATGAAATGGGCTCATCTTACTGTAGTTAGATGATGTCTCAAAGTAGATTTGATTTGCATTTCTCTGATGATTAAGAATGATGAGCATTTTTTCATGTGTTTGTAGGCTGTGCAACTTTCTTCTTTTTATTTTATTAAATCATAGCTGTGTACATTGATATGATCATGGGGCATCATACACTAGCTTCACAGACCATTTGACACACTTTCATCACACTGGTTAACATAGCCTTCCTGGCATTCTCTCAGTTACTGTGCCAAGACAATTACATTCCAATTACATTCCACCGCAGGTGTAATCCCACCAATCCCCCTTTCTTTACCCCCTTTTCCCTCCTTCTCCTTCCTTTCCCCCTTCCCCCTAGTCTTAGGTTGTAACTGGGTTATAGCTTTCACTCGAAAGCCCTAAATTAGTTTCATAGTAGGGCTGAGTACATTAGGTACTTTTCCTTCCATTCTTGAGATACTTTACTAAGAAGAATATGTTCCAGCTCCATCCATGTAAACATGAAAGAGGTAAAGTCTCCATCTTTCTTTAAGGCTGCATAATATTCTATGGTGTACATATACCACAATTTATTAATTCATTCTTAAGAGAAATTTCTATTCAAGTCTCTTGCCCATCCTGAGATGGGATCACTCATTCTTTTCTTCCTAATATGTATGAGTTCTCTGAGGATTCTGGTTATTAAACCTTTGTCAGAGACATAACCTACAAATATCTTCTCTCATTCTTCGGGATGACTGCTTGCTTTACTTACTGTGTTCTTGGCTGTGAAGAAGCTTTTCACTTTGATCAGGTCCCAGTAGTATATTTTTGATGTTGCTTCAATTGCCAGATGGATCCTCCTCATAAAATATTTGCCAATTTCTTCAAGAGTTTTCCTTGCACTTTCTTCTAGAATTTTTATAGTTTCATGTCTTAAGATTAAAAATTTAATCCAGTGAGTGTCCATCTTAGTTAATAGTGAATGGTGTCTGTCCAGTTTCAGTCTTCTACAGGTCGCCATCCAGTTCAGTCAGCAGCATTTGTTAAATAGGAAATCTTTTCCCACTGAATGTTCTTAATTGGCCTGTCAAAGATCAAGTAACAGTAAGTTGCTGGGTTCACAGACTCCAATGCACATGAGCAATTTGATTTCCTCCAGCTCCATAATAGTTGGAGATTTTAACACTCCTTTGGCAGTGTTGGAAAGATCCTCCAATAAGAAGCTAAGCGAAGAAAGTATAAATTTAAAATAACCATTCAACATTTGGATTTAGCAGACATCTACAGAACATTTCACCCTAACAAAACTGAGTACACATTCTTCTCATCAGCCTACAGAACATACTCCAAAATCAATAACATCTTAAGTCACAAGTCTAACCTCAGCAAATTTAAAAGAATGGAAATTATTTCTTGCATCTTCTCAGACAATCCTGGAATAAAAGTTCAACTCAGAAACAACAGAAACCTGCATGTTCATACAAAAACATGGAAGCAGGTTATGTCTTGGACAAAGGTTTAATAACCAGAATCTACAGAGAACTCAAACGTATAAGCAAGAAAAGAACAAGTGATCCCATTGAAGGCTGGGTAAGGGACCTGAAGAGAAACTTCTCTGAAGAAAACAGATGCATGGCCTACAGACATCAAAAAATGCTCATCATGCATAATCATCAGAAAAATACAATTCAAAACTACTTTGATATATCATCTAACTCCAGTAAGATTAGCTCATATCAAAAAATCCCCAATTCAGAGATGTTGGCATAGATGCGGATAAAAAGGAAAATTTCTACACTACTGGTGGGAATGCAAATTAACACATTATTTTTGGAAATATGTTTGGAGAACACTTAGAGATCTAAAAATATACCTGCCATTCGATGCTACCATTCCTCTACTAGGTATATACCCAAAAGACCAAAAATCACATTATAACAAAGATATTTGTACCAGAATATTTATTGCAGCCCAATTCATAATTGCTAAGTCATATAAAAAGCCCAAGTGTCCATTGATCACCAATGGATTAATAAGTGGTATTGGTACAACATGGAATATTACACAGCCTTAAAGAAAGGTGCAGACTTACCTCTTTCACGTTTACATGGATGGAGCTGGAACTTATTCTTGTTAGTAAAGTATCTCAAGAATTGAAGAAAAAGTATCCAATGTACTCAGCCCTACTATAAAACTGATTTATGGCTTTCATATGAAAGCTATAACCCAGTTATAACCTAAGAATATGGAGAAGGGGCAGAGGGGGAGGGAGGGATGAGGGAAATGGGTGGAATAAGAGTGATTGGTGGGATTACACCTACAGGGCATCTTACAAGGGTACATGTGAAACTTACTAAATGTAGAATATGAAAGTTCTACCACAATAACAAAGAAAATGCCTGAAAGACTATGTTAACCAGTGTGATCAAACTATGTCAAATGGTATATAAAACTAGAGTATGGTGCCCTAAGATGGCATTAATGTACACAGCTATAATTTAATAATAATAATAATAAAATCTACAAAATGAAGACAAAGAAAAAAATAAAAACATGGAAGCAAAATTAACTTAGGCTGAAAGACAGCTGGGTCAGAAATAAGATTAAGAAGGAAATTACCAAATTTTTGTAACAAAACAATAATGAATACACAAATTGTCAGAACCTCTGTGATATCACAAAGGCAGTCCCACGAGGGAAATTTATAGTTCTGCAAGCTTTCCACACAAGAACAGAAAGAGAGGAAGTTAACAACTTTATGGGACATCTCAAGCAACTGGAAAATGAAGAACATTCCAAAACCAAAACCAGCAGAAGAGAAAAAATAACCAAAATTAGACAAGAATTAAATGAAGTTGAAAACAAAAGAATCATACAACAGATCAATAAATCAAAAAGTTGGTTTTTTGAAAAAGTGAATAAAACAGACAAACATTTGGCTAAACTCACCAGGAAAAAAAAAGAGTAAAATGTTGAATTTTATCAATCAGAAACAACAAAGACAAAATAATAACAGACTCCTCAGAAATTCAAAAAAATCTTTAATGAATATTACAGGAAATTTTATTCTCAGAAATATGAAAATCAGAAGGAATTTGCCCAATACTTAAAGCACGCCACCTTTCAAGACTTAGACAGAATCAAGTAGAAATGTTGAACAGGCCTATATCAAGTTTTGAAATAGCATCAACTATATAAAATCTTTCTAAAAAGAAAAACTTGGGAGCAAATGGTTTAACATCAGAATTCTGTCAAAACTTTAAAGAGGAACTAGTACTTATATTACTCAATCTTTTCCAAAATATAGAAAAAGAAGGAATACTACCCAACACATTCTACAAAGCTACCATCACATTGATCTCCAAACCAGGAAAAGACCCAACATGAAAAGAATATTATAGAACAATATCAGTAATGAATATTAATATGAAAATATTCAACAAGATTTTAACAAATAGAATCCAGCAACATGTCAAACAAATTATACACTATGACCAAATGGGTTTTATCCCAGGCTCTCAAAGCTGGCTCAATATATGTAAATCTATAAAGAAATTAAAAAACAAAGACCATATAATTTTCTCAATTAATGCAGAAAAAGCTTTTGATAATATCCAGCATCCATTCATAATCAGAACACTTAAGAAAATTGGTATAGAAGGGCTATTTCTTAAATGGATAGAGTCCATCTACAGCAAACCCACAGCCAATATTGTATTGAATGGAGTAAAATTGAAATCATTTACACTCAGGTCAGGAACCAGGCAAGGTTGCCCATTGTCTCTACTGTTTTTTATCATTGTAATGGAAATCTTAGCAATTGCAATTAGGGATGAAAAGGCAATCGAGGGTATCCATATAGGATCAGAAGAGATCAAAATATTACTCTTTGCAAATGATATGATTATATATCTGGAAACACCAGCAATTCTACTCCAAAACTCTTAGAAATAATCAAAGAATACAGCGGTCTCTAAGGTTAGAAAATCAATACTCATAAATCCTTAGCCTTTATATATACCAACAATAGTCAAGCTGAAAAAACAGTCAAGGACTTTTCCATTCATAGAAATGCCAAAGAATGTGAAATATTTGTGAGTTTACATAACAAAGGATGTGAAAGATTTTTATAAAGAGAGCTATGAAACTCTAAGAAAAGAAATAGCTAAAGTTGTTAACAAATGGAAAAACATGCTTCCCATGCTCATGGCTGGGAAGAATCAACATTGTTAAAATGTCCATACTACCCAAAGGAATATACAATTTTAATGCAATCCCTATTAAATCTCCACTGTCATACTTTAAAGGTCTCGAGAAAAATAATACTTTGTTTACTATGTAATCATTAAATAGCCAAGATGTTACTCAGAAATAAAAACAAAGCAGGAGGAATAATGCTACCAGACCTCAGACTATATTATAAATCAATAGTGATAAAAATAGCATGGTAATGGCACAAAAACAGAGAGGTAGATATATGAAACAGAATAGAGAACCAAGAGATGAATACAGCTTTATGTTCACCTGGATGTGGCTGGAAAATAGTCTTAGTAAGATATCTCAAGAATGGAAGAAAAAGTATCCAATGCACTCAATACTATTATGAAACCAATATATAATCACATCTATCATACAAATGATAAAACACAACTATAATCCAGAATAAGGAGGGGAAAGGAGGCAAGGGGGAGACCAGAAGGAGAAAGTGTATTTGGTGAGAACTTATCTAATGTGCATAATCTAAGGGGACATGTCAGAAGTATCAAGGGTAGCATATAAATATATATATATAATATATATTTTATTGTTGGGGATTCATTGAGGGTACAATAAGCCAGTTACACTGATTGCAATTGTTAGCTAAAGTCCCTCTTGCAATCATGTCTTGCCCCCATAAAGTGTGACACACACCAAAGCCCCACCCCCCTCCCTCCATCCCTCTTTCTGCTTCCCTCCCATAACCTTAATTGTCATTAATTGTCCTCATATCAAGATTGAGTACATAGGATTCATGCTTCTCCATTCTTGTGATGCTTTACTAAAATAATGTCTTCCACTTCCATCCAGGTTGATATGAAGGATGTAAAGTCTCCATTTTTTTTAATGGCTGAAAAGTATTCCATGGTATACATATACCACAGCTTGTTAATCCATTCCTGGGTTGGTGGGCATTTAGGCTGTTTCCACATTTTGGCGATTGTAAATTGAGCTGCAATAAACAGTCTAGTACAAGTGTCCTTATGATAAAAGGATTTTTTTCCTTCTGGGTAGATACCCAGTAATGGGATTGCCGGATCAAATGGGAGGTCTAGCTTGAGTACTTTTAGGTTTCTCCATACTTCCTTCCAGAAAGGTTGTACTAGTTTGCTGCCGCACCCTCGGCATCAAGCCGCAGCGAGGTGGCGCTGTCCGCGTTGTAAAACGCATGGGTAGGTGGTCTGTGCTCCCCGGAGCGAAGCCCCCAGCACCCCTAGTATGCGACAGCAGCGCAGAAGTTGCCTAGCATACTTTTTGTTGAACGTAATGACTCACGAGGTGCGGCATAAAAGCCTAAGAAACCTTTGCTCTGAAACCTGTTTGTTGAGTTGAATGCCTGCTTGTCTTGAGAAACTAAGAATAAACATAATGACTTACTGATCCATAATTAAACAGAGAAAGAATGCCTGAAGAGACTCAATGTCTCCAGGGGAACGGTGCAATAGCACGTTCCTATCATCAAATGTCAGTGAATTGAGACAGTGCATTGAGACAATGCAGGCACAGCAAACAAGATGTTCCAACATGACATACACTATCACCACCTGCAGTAAAACTTTACTTAGAAAAACATCTTACTTCACTAATTTTCATATGTAATACAAATCAATAGAGTAGCTTAATGTTTAACAAACAATTAATTATAAATCAAAGTATAGTTACTAATAAGAGTAAAAATATATAGAAAATATATATAGAAGTAGTCAAGCATTATACGTAAAAGAATATGTTCAGCTATTTTTAAAAGAAATTATAAGAAACTGAGAACAATTACAGAGCTAAGAGAAGTTACAAACCTTGACATTCCTAGATAAGGGGAAGTAACCAGGTGTTAAAGATAAACCACCTCCCTCCGGAGAGCAAAACCTTGAAAACATATAATGCATGATAAACCGCATATGCAGACACAAAGATAATTTGTAAGCATAAGCAAAATAACGATTACATTGTTTGAACCCTGGAAAGAAAATGTATAAATACCAACTTCTGAACTCAATAAAATTTGCAGCTGCTTACTTCACCAAGTGCTGTGTGCAGTCTGTCATTTTTTCCTGCGTCGACCTCTCAACCAACCTGTACCGTTCACCCTGAGTACCCTCGGACTGAGGCCCATCGACCGGCGGTCCGCGGCAGTTTGCAGTACCACCAGCAGTGTAAAAGTGTTCCCTTCTCTCCACATCCTCGCCAGCATCTGCAGTTTTGAGATTTTTGTGATGTGGGCCATTCTCACTGGTGTTAGATGATATCTCAGGGTTGTTTTGATTTGCATTTCTCTAATATATAGAGATGATGAAAATTTTTTCATGTGTTTGTAAGCCATTCGTCTATCATCTTTGGAGAAAGTTCTATTCATGTCTCTTGCCCATTGATACATGGGATTGTTGGCTTTTTTCATGTGCATTAGAGTTCTCTATAGATCCTAGTTATCAAGCTTTTGTCTGATTCAAAATATGCAAATATCCTTTCCCATTGTGTAGGTTGTCTCTTTGCTTTGGTTACTGTCTCCTTAGCTGTACAGAAGCTTTTCAGTTTCATGAAGTCCCATTTGTTTACTTTTGTTGTTGTTGCAGACTTTGCCATGGCAGTCTTCTTCATGAAGTCTTCCCCCAGCCCAATATCTTCCAGTGTTTTTCCTATGCTTTCTTTGAGGATTTTTATTGTTTCATGCCTTAAATTTAAGTCCTTTATCCATCTTGAATCAATTTTTATGAGTGGGGAAAGGTGTGGGTATCATTTCAGTCTTTTACATGTAAACATCCAGTTCTCCCAACACCATTTATTGAATAGGGAGTCTTTCCTCCAAGGTAAGTTCTCATTTGGTTTATCAAAGATTAGATGGTTTTAAGATGTTAGTTTCATTTCTTGGTTTTCAATTCTATTCCATGTGTCTATGTTTCTGTTTTTGTGCCAGTACCATGCTGTCTTGAGCACTATGGCTTTGTAGTAGAGACTAAAATCTGGTATGCTGATGCCCCCAGCTTTATTTTTATTACTAAGAACTGCCTTAGCTATACGGGTTTTTTTCCGGTTCCATACAAAATGCAGAATCATTTTTTTCAAATCTTGAAAGTATGATGTTAGGTACTTTGATACGAATGGCATTGAATAGGTAGATTGCTTTGGGATATATAGACATTTTAACAATGTTGATTCTTCCCATCCATGACCATGGTGTTCTTCCATTTGTTAAAATCCTCTGCTATTTCCTTTCTGAGGATTTCATAGTTTTCTTTATAGAGGTCCTTCACCTCCTTCGTTAGGTACATTCCTAGGTATTTCATTTTCTTTGAAACTATGGTGGCGGGGGTTGTGTCCTTAATTAGCTTCTCATCTTGACCATTATTGGTGTATACAAAGGCTACTGACTTGTGGACATTGATTTTATATCCTGAAACATTACTGTATTTTGTGATGACTTCTAGGAGTCTTGTGGTTGAGTCTTTGGGGTTCTCTAAGTATAAGATCATGTCGTCAGCAAAGAGGGAGAGTTTGACCTTATCTGCTCCCATTTGGATTCCCTTTATTTCCTTGTCTTGCCTAATTGTATTGGCTAGAACTTCCAGCACTATGTTGAATAGTAAAGGTGACAGAGGACAATCTTGTCTGGTTCCAGTTCTAAGGGGAAAAGTTTCAGTTTTATTCCATTCAGTAAAATATTAGCTGTGGGTTTGTCACAGATAGCTTCAATCAGTTTTAGAAATGTGCCACCTATGCCTATACCCTTCAGGGTTCTAATTAGAAAAGGATGCTGGATTTTATCAAATGTTTTTCTGCATCTATTGAGAGGATCATGTGATCTTTATTTTTGCCTCTGTTAATATGGTGGATAACGTTTATAGACTTGCGTATGTTAAACCAGCCTTGCATCCCTGGGATAAAGCCTACTTGATCATGATGAATGGCTTTTTTGATGATAAGCTGTAATCTATTGGCTAGGATTTTGTTGAGAATTTTTGCATCTATGTTCATGAGTGAGATTGGTCTTAAATTCTCCTTTTTGTTTGAGTCTTTTCCTGGTTTTGCTATCAGGGTGATGTTTGCTTCATAGAATGTGTTGAGGAAGATTCCTTCTTCCTCAATTTTTTGGAATAATTTCCGTAGTACAGGAATAAGCTCTTCCTTCAAGTTTTGATAGAATTCTGGAGTGAAGCCATCTGGAACAGGGCATTTTTTGGTTGGAAGCTTTTTTATTGTTTCTTTGATCTCAGTGCTTGAAATTGGTCTGTTCAGGAGGTCTATTTCTTCCTGGCTAAGTCTAGGGAGAGGGTGTGATTCCAAATATTGATCCATTTCTTTCACATTGTCAAATCTCTGGTCATAGAGTTTCTGGTAGTATTCAGAGATGATCTCTTGTATCTCTGTGGGATCAGTTGTTATTTCCCCTTTATCATTTCTGATTGAGGTTACTAGAGATTTACTTTTCTATTTCTAGTTAGTCTGGCTAATGGTTTATCTATTTTATTTATTTTTTCAAAAAACCAACTCCTTGTTTCATTAATTTTCTGAATGATTCTTTTGTTTTCAATTTCATTGATCTCTGATTTGATTTTGGAGATTTATTTTCTTCTACTGAGTTTAGGCTTAGATTCTTCTTCTTTTTCCTATTCCATAAGATCTCTTGTGAGATTGTTGATGTGCTCTCTTTCTGTTTTTCGAATGTAGGCATCTAAAGGAATGAATTTTCCTCTCAAAACTGCTTTTGCAGTATCCCACAAGTTTTGGTAGCTTGTGTCCTCATTGTTATGCTCAAAGAAGTTAATGATTTCCTGTTTTATTTCTTCCTGCACCCATCTGTTATTCAACAGAAGATTGTTTAATTTCCATGCCTTTGGGTGGGGTCGGCATTTTTCTTAGAGTTGAGTTCCACCTTTAGTGCCTTATGGTCTGAGAAGATACAAGGTAATATTTCAAATCTTTTCATTCTGTTGATATTTGTTTTGTGCCCCAGGATATGATCAATTTTGGAGAATGTACCATGGGGTGATGAGAAGAATATATATTCTTTATCTTTGGGGTGAAGTGTTCTATATGCGTCTATCAAGCACAGTTGTTCTAGGGTCTCATTTATATCTCTTATATCTTTGTTTAATCTCTGTTTAGAGGATCTGTCCAGCTCTGTAAGAGTAGTGTTAAAGTCCCCTGTTGTGATGGTATTAACAGGTATCATATTGCTCAGACTGAGTAAGGTCTGCTTCAAGAATCTGTGAGCATTTAAATTGGGTGCATAAATATTTAGAATTGAAATGTCTTCTTGTTGTAGTTTTCCCTTGACCAATATAAAGTGACCATCTTTTTCTTTTTTGACTTTAGTTGCTTTAAATCCACATGTATCTGAAAATAAGATTGCAACTCCTCTTTTCTTATGAATTCCATTTGCCTGAAAAATTGTCTTCCAACCCTTGACTCGAAGCTTTAAATTGTCTTTTGAAGCCAAGTGTGTTTCTTGCAGACAGCAAATGGATGGCTTGTGTTTTTTAATCCAGTCTGCCAATCTATGTCTCTTCAGTGGGTAATTCAAGCCATTAACATTTATTGAGATAATTGATAAGTGTGGTAGTATTCTATTCATCTTATTTTGTGAGAGTTCATTGCTTAGTTTTATCTTTTGCATCAGTGTGGAGGTTAGGTTCTGTCCTTTGATTTCTGAATTCTTACTTTGCTACTGATCCATTGTGGTGGTCAGTGTGCAGAACAGGTTGAAGTATTTCCTGTAGAGCTGGTCTTCTTATGGCAAATTTCCTCAATGTTTGTATATCCGTAAATGATTTGATTTCTCCATCAATTTTGAAGCTTAGCTTAGCAGGGTACCGAATTCTGGGCTGGAAATTATTCTGTTAAAGTAGATTAAAGGTAGATGACCATTGTCTTCTTGCTTGGAAAGTTTCATTAGAGAAGTCTACGGTCACTCTGATGGATTTTCCCCTGTAGGTCAACTGGTGCTTACTCCTGGCAGCTTGCAGAATCTTTTCTTTTGTCTTCACTTTGGACAGGTTCATCACGATGTGTCTTGGAGAAGCTCGGTTAGAGTTGAGAGGACCTGGGGTCTGATATCCCTCTGAAAGCAGTGTGTCAGAATCTTTGGTGATGTTTGGGAAATTTTCTTTTATATTCTCTAGTAAGGCTTCCATTCCTCTGGGGCATTCTTCTTCGCCTTCTGGAATTCCTATAACTCGTATGTTGGAACACTTCCTAAAGTCCCATAATTCTGACAGTGGACGTTCTGCTTTCTCTCTCTTCTTTTCTGCCTCTTTTACTGTCTGAGTTATCTCAAGAACTTTGTCTTCTACCTCTGAAATTCTTTCTTCTGCATGGTCTAACCTGTTGCTGATAGTTTCCATTGCATCTTTAAGTTCCCTAATTGACTGTTTCAGTTCCTTCAGCTCTGCTATATCATTTTTATATTCTTCATATCGTTCATCTCTTATTTTTGGATTTCCTTTTGGTTATTTTCCACTTTATTAGCAATTTCCTTCATTGTTTCCATCATTTCTTTCATTTTTTTTTTTTTATTAAACCATAGCAGTGTACATTAGTATTATCGTGGGGCACCATACACTTGGTTCATTTCTTTCATTTTTTTCAACATGTGTATTCTAAATTCCTTTTCTGTCATTCCTAACATTTCTTTACAGGTGGAATCATCTGCAGTAGCTACCTCACGGTCCCTTGGTGGGGTTGTTCTAGAGTGGTTCTTCATGTTGCCTTGAGTTATCTGCTGATTCTTCCTCATGAGTGATTTCTTTTATCTGTTTACTTGCCCTAATTTTCCTTTCACTTCCTCTTGCCCTTTAAGTTCTTGTGCCTGTGGAAGTTGTGGGTGGGTTTAGACGAATTGAACACACGTGACCACTTGCCGGTTTTCCACTGTTTTAGTCCTCCTCTTGGGGTCCAAAAGTCTCTTGCTGACTCCCTGTATCCTCATAGGAGTTATGATAGGCAGATCCCACCAGCCAGAGATGCCTGGAGTCCTATCTCCCCAAACTCACGTTGCCCAGATGTAAGCAAGCTGTTACACGGCTGCCATCTTGCTCTGCCTCTCACATATAAATATCTTAACACAACAAACAGGTAAGTGGGGTGAAGCTTATGGTAACCGGTTTGATGTAAGCATTCAAAATTGAATATAAAATCCCATATCAAATGCAGATGGTAACCCATAAATGCATTAATGTACACAGTTATGATTTAAGAAAAAAAAATTAAAAAAGAAAAGCCGTGAGTTGTTGGCAAAAACAAGACATGATTGCAAGAGGGACTTTGCCTAACAATTGCAATCAATGTAACCTGGCTTATTGTACCCTCTCTGAATCCCCAACAATAATAATAATAAAAAAAAAAAACATTTAGGTTGTTGTCATCTAACTGTTTCACAGATCTTTCAACTGGTAAACTTGCTTAACGGTCCAGTTGGGACAAATTCATAATAAATTATACTTCTGGTTTGAAATAAGTTTTGAAGCATTCTTTTGACTCTTGACATCGACTGAGAGAACATTTTTGCTTGTGAAGAATTGGATAAGTTCCATCATGCACTTTGATGCTTTGTTTCAGGCTTGTATCGATATTTCCATGTTTTGTCACCAGTGATAACGCAGCCTATAACATGATCTCACCTTTCCTAAATATAATGAATTTTAACAAGTCAAATAAAACTTTGATGTTCCATTTTTTTTTGTGTGTGTGAACTCCTTTGGGAACATTTTTGTAAGCACCTTTCTCATGATAAGATTTTCAGTTATGATTTTTCTGTTTCTCTATCAATGTTTAATTAATGTTATGCTTCTCATGGTCAGCTATTTCAGTGCACAATTTGATTAAATTTTGCAATTTTTCATCCGTTCTGCTCATTTCTGGCAGCCCTGACTTCTCTTGATTAGTGAGATTTCTCTCTCAGAAAAAAACATTTAATCCATTTATACTGTCATTCTCTTCCTGGCATTATCCCAATAAACTTTGACTAACATGTATCTGATTTCATTTCCACTCTTGTATTTTCACTTCTACTCTTGCCATGTTTAACAATAAATAAAATTTCTGTTCATTGTTCTACTTCAATCTCCAACATTCATTCTCATGACTGCACACAAAAGCACACAACAATGATAATGAACACCAGTTAGCAAGACACCATCATATGTCTACCGGAACACAAATGTTAGACACTGAAATACCAAGGTTATGAAACCTTGCCAAGTCATTTGTACAGAACTTCCAATGTAAGTAAACAGTGTCAATTTCACAAACTTTAATGTTCAGAACTTACATCTTATTGCAATGTACTGCAGGTCATGGAAACCACAGATAGGGGGGTCTACTGTACATATGATCCCTGATTGACCATGGTTCAATTTAAATTTTTCAGTTTTACAATGTTATCAAAGTGATACATTCAATATGCTCTTGATTTATGATGGGCTTACATCCATATAAATCCTTTGTAAGCTGAAAATGTGATAAGTTGAAAAACATACATTCAGATTTGTGTCTTCAACTTATGAAAAGTTTATCAGGACATAACACCATGGTAAGTTAAGAAGCACCTGTATTCAGTTCTGAATCCCCATTGAGAAATTGCAACATATTGACAGAGGAGAAACAAGGATGATTGGGACGCTTGAAATCGTATCATATTATGAAATATTGGACAACTCCAGGTTATTTGCATAGAGGAAAAATAAACTCATATCGGACATGATGTCTGACTTTTTATTCATTTATAGGCACATTAACTTCAATGAGACCTGATAGTAGACAACCCTGAGAGACAAGGTAACCATAAATAAGTTGCAACATAAAAAATATGGATTGGCTTACTATTTGGGGAAACAAGCTTTCAATCTCAGTAGTATCTGGGGGAATTGCTCTTTTTCAACACAAAGTTGCCATTATTTATCATGAGCAGAAGTTACCCAAAATAATAATCCTATTGAATTGGTCAATAGATATTTTCTTAGGGAATTAAAAGAAAGTTTGATTCATTTTGAAAATTTTCTTAAACATAGTTTAATGTTAAAAGTCAGTCCAATAGATGTATTTACATCAGTTATATAAAAGTCATTTATATAACAGGCCACGTGATAATGACATCAGATGAGTTTTCTTATAGTTGATCCTGTATTTTACTCTTCAGTGTTATTTCACTTGGATTTATATTTGGCAATATTAATTAATCCTAGAAATTGGCCTTACTGCACTCCCTATACTAAGAATTCACAAATGTTACTAATTGATCTGATGGAGTAAGAGTTGGTAAGAAAGGAATAACTTCATATTTCAACGTTAGCATCAAACTATCTCTGGAAATAGAGTGTAAAAACCACATAGCAAGTGAATAAAATGGTTATTTTCTAGTCAAATTATCCATAGGGTGTTTATTTTTTACCCTGAATTATGTTATTAAATGGATTTTTAAAAATAAACTATTGTTACCTTACTAATCTTTAGCCATTTAATTGATAGCAGATTACATGCTACTTAAGCATTACTTGATTTAACTAGTGATTATCACCCAGAAAAACAGCTTGTAAAGCAAATTTCTATAAAAATAAATTACCATTTTCCATAAACTTCTATAATGAAGTAAGGAATTTGTCCCTGATTTTTTCTTTCTTTGCTGTTCCTGCCTAATGGTGATCATAGCATGAGAGGGGTGCAATTACTCCACTAACTCAGAACAACTGCCACTTGTCTGAAGCCATGGCTCAATTCAGGTATGGGATGCAGGAAGCCCTGCTCTTGCAACCTTGCTTTAGTTTCAAATGTTTGCCTCAGGCAGGCAACTTCTCAACCTCCACTGCCACACTCTTGATTTGATGGCACGTTGCTGTGGGAGATATGAGTAGAAGCTGTTAACACCCTGCTGTTTCTGTAGCAAGGTACAGACAACTGGAGAACTCATTTTGTATATTCTCTTGGAAACCATCTTTCTGTTGGCATATTTTTGTTCATGTGAGGTTTCTGGAAGCATATATTGAATGTACTTTACACTTTTCTGGTATTAAAAGTATCTAATTAGTGAATCCTCACATAATGGGGTACACTTGCACTGTTGAATCAAGAAGCTGGGAAGCTGCACTGTAAAATTAATAGTTAGCATTTGGTGTTAGGAAGCATTAGTGAATTTTAAAAATTCACTCAAGAAATCCAAACACATTTATTTTCCTCTGTGTGTGTGTGTGTTTGTGTGTGCACATCATATACTCACCTACAAAATCATTACCCCTCTTTTTATATTAAGTCTTTTGTACATAGATTATAAATACAATTATGCAATTTTCAATGTGTTTATTATTTGTACAAATTGGAGTGCTTACATCATACTAATTAACATAGCCTTCACCTCATTTGCCCAATTACAGCATTAGGACATTTGTCTTCTACACTTGATAGATCCCAATTGTGCTTGTAATGTGCTCCATAGGTGTGGTCCCCCTACTATCCCAACCACCACCTCCCCTACTCTCCCTTCCCTACCTTCCTTCATCCTAGGCTAAAGTTATGTTTCATTTTTCATATGAAAGTGTCAGTGAATATAAATTGGTTTCACAATAGTAGTGAGTACATTGGATACTTTTATTTCCATTCCTGAGATACTTTTCTCAGAAGAATATTTTCCAGCTCCATCATGTAAACATAAAAAAGGTAAAGTCTCCATCATTTTTACTGCTGCAACATTACATCTCTTGATTGCTTCATGCTATGACTCATTGTTTAAGCAGAACTGAATTAGCATTCAAGAAGACACTATTAATACAAGTTTTATATTTTAGCTAAAATATAAAGTTGATGTTCTCACTACTTTGTACTTACTAATTATCCCATGCCACATTTCAGCAATATGGACATTAATTAGCTCAGTGTCCTAAACTAATTTTAAATAGATAATTACATTGTATGCCCTGTAGTTTCTCCTGGGAAACATTCTTGACTTCCAGTCTTTTACTGATGGTCAGCTGATAAATAGCATCCAAGTTTTCCTCAGAGATGGTTACACATTAGAAATTATTCCATTATAGGATGAATGTACAACATAAAAAGAGGTTATGTAAATGGTATTGTTATTGTTTATTATTGTTGTCAGTGACAACTCTCTCTACAGCATCATTATTTTAGTAACAAGGAGGCAAATGCCAATGTTGTAGTAATTTATCTCAGGGATTTTTGTGAGGAAAATTTTTTGCCTAAAGACTTCCCAAGTACTCACTAAATGCATACACATTAGCAAAAGATAATTTTACACTTATCCTCATTTGAGATTTTGTTAACCGTGAGAGGGCTAAGGGAAAGAGAAGCAAGTAACTTGAATGCTATTTTGAAGAACTCTGGAAATCTTCAAAATCTTGAGTAGCCTAATGGATACCATATTCACTAGTGATAAAAGGAAAAGATAGTGTGAAGGTTTGCCTTGTAAGCTTCCTGTGTCTTCTCACTAAAGAATATAAATCCTATGAGCAGATTTCTGCAATTAATAGTCTAAGTAGATTCATTGTCCCCAAAGTCCAAGTGTAAAAAGTCACATTTAATTAAAGATCAAAATTTTACACCACATGTCAAGACTAATCTATTATAACTCAACTCTTAGTAGCCACATACATACTCCAAAAATTAAGGACTATGTATAGTATTGTGAATATAGGTATAGACGACCATAATCTAGAGATATGAGATGTGTGATTTATGTGTGTATTGGAATTTATCTGGTCATGTCAGCTATTTTGGTATGATTAAGTTTGAGACAACACTTAGTAAGGAAGTTGATTATTAATAGAATACATTTTATCTCTTTTTAAGTTGCATTATTACAATAAATACATAAGATATCAGGGGAAGAGAGGCCTTTGAAATGTGGTTAAGTTCAGTCATCAATCTTCTGAATCTACTGGTCTGAGTCAGCCCTGTGGGATGGGTGTTCAATAGACAGTTATCCTTTGTGACTCATGTTTTTAAGATTAGCACTGTGATCACAAATATTCTAGCTTCTCTTAAAAACATTAAATGCATTTATATATATATGTATATATATATAATACATATAATCTATGTATTTATGACTTAATAAAAAAATTAAAACCAAGCTCAAAAAGTTGCCTTGCATGGAATTAGCACATTCACTCTCTTTTAGGAAAGAGATCATATCTTATCTACCTTTATAGCCACTGCTCAATTAAGAAGTGCTCAATGAAAAAATTAATATTTTTTCAATTTCTTTTAGTCTTTGGAATTTCTCAAAATATAAAAATTTATATTAATAACCTCACAATAGTATTCCCTTTGATTCATATTAAAAAAAACTCTCTCTTGTTTCAGAGGCTATCTCCTGTCATTCAGAAATTTTGTGAATGCATCTGTGGTTACCCAAGTTGCCATATTTTGCCCTGTTTTTTGCCCAAATTTTAGAGGGAAAAATAAGTATGCATATCACATTAAGGATAGTACTAATTCTGTCCTGTGCCTATGTAATTGTTTATAATTCTTTTGCTAATGCTTATGTGTTAAAAGTGTAACTCTAGAAAGCACCAACTTTTTCTATGTATAATGTGCTCTCATGTATAATGCACACTCCCATTTTCAAAATAACACCCTGGAATATGGTTATCTTTTTTATTGAACTTACAATGGACTTGCAACAATAGCATTTTCAGTCAACAGAAAACAATGTATGGTCCTAATGAAGAAAGAGACGGTGACATGTACGCAGTTAGGTGGTAATGATTTAACACTTCTAAGCAGAATCAAGAAACCATCCATCACCCAGGTTGTGATTGGATCCTAAGATCATTGAACATGGTCAAGAAGGAACTAAAATTATTTAAAAATGTGGCATCAGTGGTGCTATAGATGGAAATGAGGATAATAATATTTACCAGGAGGAGAAAGTGACTCTTCAGAAGACACTGATATAGAAATTAAAGGTGACAATACTTGTGATATTGACAGTGGCAAAGAGCTCGTGACCTTCTATGATGCATAAATATCATAAATTTGTTACTGGCACATAAAATGTCCTGCACCTTGAATATGTTCTTGTGTTTTGTAATTATCTGTTACATAAAAATCTCTTGCACCATAATATGTTAATAAATAAATAGTAAATTTTTTATATCATACAAAAAACAAGTACCTAAACATAGACAAATAAAAATTTGAATTAAAAAACTATAAAAAAATATATTTTCCTGAAATATTTGGCCAAGAACTGTGTGTGTGCATTATACATGGATCACTTTAGGAATACACAGCAAAATGTGATACTTATTTGTTCAATACCATTTTTCTATTCCCTCCTATATATGAGACATGGAGGGTACAATCATGAAAAATCCAGATCCCTAAAAGAGCTCCCCTGTAGTGGAGGGAGATAAGAAATTGGAATATTGTAAGTGCTCTAATAAATATTGAAAAGGAGAGAAACATAAAAATTCATGGAAGATTAAGTAGGAAAATTTCCAGCCTGCAACTCCAGAGTAGAACTTGCTTTTTCTTTGAAGGGATCACTTCAAAATCTTGTGCTGATTTTGTTTTTATTGACTAGCTTGTCATCTTTTATTTCTCTTGTAAAGTATGTATTGTTTTCAAAGTTAGTTAATTTTTTAGGTAGCTCTTGACTTGCTCAGAGAGACTACTTTATCCAATGGTCACTGCATATTGTGATGATACTAAATATCGATGCATTAAGTGCTCTTAGGAAAAACTTTCTTCCCTAAGGTTTTCCATAAAACACTTTGAACTATTCACATAACTTGCAAAATAATTGGTAATTCCAAGGTTAATGTAAAAATGCCTTATGTACATACTGTTCATACTCTTATAGCCAATAGATGGATTCCTAATCTGTCTTGTTTCTTCAGAAAATGACTATCTTTCAAATCACTTTAAGTTTATTTTTAAATGAGCTATGATCATGCCATGGCATTCTACCCAGAGTAAAAGAGTGAGGCTCTGTTTCAAAAATAAATAAATAAATAAGTTGTAGAGGGACATATCAAGAATGTAAAATTCACTAGCCAACTTGCTATTTCTCAGCTATGGGGAAATGGCTTCTGTGTGCCTATTTATTACCAAGTATTAAGATAAGAAAGGAGCAAGTACTGATGATCATTAGTCAATCATGTAAAAGAAACCAAACCTCACTAGAACTGAATGCCAAAACAATGAAGTCCATTCCTTCTCTGAAATTAACAACTCTTTCATATGAAACCTCTCACAGAATTTATTTTTATCTAAATAAAATTTATTTCATTATCATTTACGATACTATACATACTGTATTGAATTGCTCTGTGTGCGCATGAAAAATTAGGTGGCCCAGAATTTAAATAACCATCCTGTCTTATAATGATATACTATCCCTCTGAAAAGTACATAGGTCATTGATGATAGCAATCTGAGTTCAAGAAAATATTTGTCTAGAATAATTAATCAATACTTAGGGTCTCATTCATGAACAGAAAAAATTATCTTATTTCAAGGAGGATTGAAAGGAAATTGCCAAGTCTCATATGGTAAACATTTAATTCATTATCCTTTTCCTCCTACCTTCACTTCATGCATATTAAGCCAATTAGCCCTTTGTTACTGTAAAAAAAAATTATTGTTGAATGAGTAGGAAATATGCTCTTTACTGGGGTAGTTGCTTCCTATAATAAACAATGGAAATATATATTTTTATAGACTATGACTCTCAGTATACCAAAATTAATGCCTACAGCATAATTGTTCTAAAACTATTCTTACTTGTACTTTACTATGCTAAGTTTGACAACTTATGGGAAAAGATACCTATGGAGTACTACAGCAGTCATTCAATGTCTGATAGTAATCTATAGTAATATTTTGAGAAGAATGTACTCAAAAGAAGTATTATAGTGACCCCAAAGTGAAACAAATATGAAAGAAAGTAATGACAGCTGCAACCACAACGATATACAAAAAGGGAAATTCACACATTAAATTATTTTTTTGTAATGCTAAGACAATGGGTTGAAAAATAAGGATCTCAGTTAATTAGATATTTGCTCATTCTAAATGACTACTGTCAAGTCAACAATTTTCCAAGCATTTATTTTACCTGTCTCTTTGATGAAGTAACTTCACTGAACTGGTACAATTTGAACAAAGTCTGAATTACATTGTAAGACATTAGAGGTTGGATAGACTCCTCAGCAGTGTAGTGAAAATGTATGTGATGACCAAGCATGAACCAATCATTCTAATACCAGTATACAGTCTTAATGAAACTGAGCCATTTATAACTACAATTTATATGGAAAGGACAGTGTTGGAGTTTACCTCCTTATTCAAATCTCTGGAAAGTCTTTTTCCATAATAGGTGTGACAGTGTATGCACATCTCTGGAATGAAAGCCTGGGCTTGCACTGAGAAATACAAACTTCATAGGATTCTAAAATATATATTTTTATTGCAAATGAGCATATGCACTAAGAAATTATACATTTAGGTTATTTGGAGGGTAAAGCTCGATTAATATCATTTTTCCAACATTAAAACACTAAGTGATATATACTTTGTATATACATACAATGTAATTTAATATTTGGCCCCTCTACAACTTTTATTTATCCTAGATGTATGATCTCAAGATGGATGATAGTGTTTCCTAAGAGGAATTGGTCAAACAGCCCCTAAAATATGTTAAAACACATTTGTAAAAGAAAGAAAAATAGCACTATTTTTACTGCTTTTGATAAAAATTGTTATTTCAATAGTTGGCCAACTACAAATTTCTAATTCTTTTCATCTGGGCAGGCACCCATTCAAATACATACATAAACACACACACACACACACACACATACACGCTTTTAAAGCCTCAGTCAAGAAACTGTATCAGGAATACCATCACCAGTCTAGAGGGATAGTTATAATCACTTTAGATAGAATACAGCCAAAAACACTTTGGGGCACTGTAACTCTTGTGGTACTGAAGAAAATGGGTTTATGTGGACTTGGTCATATGATAAGAATAACCCAGAGAACAATAGTTTTTTTTTGTTTTTATTGTAATTTTAATTTTAATTTTTACATATACACGTGTTAATTAGGTTTCCATTTTTTTGCCTTCACAAAATTAAAAAGACTTAAAATATAAAAATGATAACAAGGCTTAAGAGGATTAGAAACAAAAACCTTGTAAAGAACAAACAAAAATAAATACATTCAGAAAAGGAATCAGACAGTTGCTACATTGAAATATTAAGCAATAATAATAATGAAAAGAAATTAACATTCCAACATTTTTCCAATAGGAATGCATTAATTTGCATTCTCACCAGCAGTGTAGAAGTGTCCCCTTTTCTTCACATCCATGCCGACATCTCTGGTCTTGGGATTTTGTGATATGGGCTAATCTTACTGGAGTTAGATAGTATCTCAAGGTAGTTTTGATTTGCATTTCTCTGATGAGAAAGATGATGAGCATTTTTTCATATCTCTATAGGCTGTGCGCCTGTTTTCTTCAGCAAAGTTTCTCTTCAAGTTCCTTGCCCAGCCTGCAATGGGATCACTTGTTCTTTTCTTGCTTATATGTTTGAGTTCTCCACCATGGAATATTATGCAGCCTTAAAGAAAGATGGAGACTTTACCTCCTTCATGTTTACATGGATGGAGCTGGAACATATTCTTCTTAGTAAGTATCTCAATAATGAAAGAGAAATTATCCAATGTACTCAGCCCTACTATGAAACTAATTTATGGCTTTCAGATGAAAGCTACAACCTAGTTATAAGCTAAGAATATGGGGAAAGGGGAGAGGGAGGTCAGGAATGGAGGAGGATGGGCAGAGGGATGGTGATCTTTGGGATTACACCTGGAGTGCATCTTACAAGCGTACATGTGAAATTAGTAAATGTAGAATAATTGTCTTAATACAATAACTAAGAAAATGTCAGGAAGGCTATGTTAAACAGTGTGATGAAAATGTGTCAAACAGTTTATAAAACCTGTGCATGGTGCCCCATAATCACATTAATGTACACAGCTATGATTTAATATTAATTAAAAAAAAGAAAAGAAAGTAACATTCACCTTGTCAAATAAAAATATTTCCATTATAGAATAATTTGACTCTGAGATTCAGTATAGAATCCTCAGTTAATTTTTTCTTATTTATTTTATTTTTTTTTATTTTTTTTGTAGTGAGAGTCTCACTTTATTACCCTTGGTAGAGTGCCGTGGCCTCACACAGCTCACAGCAACGTCCAATTCCTGGGCCCAAGCTATTCTCCTGCCTCAGCCACCAAGCGTCTGCCACAACGCCCAGCTATTTTTTGGTTGCAGTTTGACTGGGGCCGGGTTTGAATCCGTCACCCTTGGTATACCGGGCCAGCACCTTACTGACTGAGCCACAGTGCTGCCCAATTTTTTGTTATTTTTTTAAGTATAAGAAACTATACAACTAATTTTTATAAATAAAAGTAAAAGATAATTTCAAAAAACAGATCATGCTAAATCTTATAGAGAATAGAAAAAGAATAAGTACATCAAAATCATTCCACTTGATCGGGGTACACCCAATATTAAAGTTGAAAGAAATATATTATGATAAAGGAGAAATTAAAAAACATATGTCACTTATAAATGAGGATACAATATCCTAAACAACATATTAACATGTTGAGTTGAAAATTAGTATTTAAGTGATATACTTGGTAAAAATTAATACCAATTTATGTGAAGATTAGTCAACATTTTCTTTTCTTTTCTTGGTCTTTTTTTTTTTACTTACCCTTCCTTCAGCTCTTCCCTCCTTCTCTGTCTGCTCTTCCCTTCCCCCATGCCTCACCATGTCATTAATTGCCATTAATTGTCTTCAAATCAAAATTGAGTACAAATGCTGAAAAATCTTCACATAACAGCATATTACCCTGACCTCAGAGAATCTCCATTATACATGGCCATTATTGGATTGTTTCAGGTTTTTTTCTCTATATATTTTAAAAACATATAATACATTCACATGGTTAAAATCAATAAGTTCCTGTTTTGCCTACTCTCTATCTCCTTAAGCTGTTTCTTCTGCTGGCTATTAATGTATCTCAGAACATTATCTTAAATATGATTATGTCTTGAGTTCTTTTTTAAATTTAATTTGTATTAAATCATAACTGTATATATTTATGGGGTACAATTTGATATTTTGATATACAATGTGAAATGCTTAAATCAAACTGATTAACATAACCATAACTTCGCTTGATTTTTTTTGTGGTAAGTCATTTATAATGTACTCTGAATGTTTTCAAATATACACTTGCATTTTGCACATAAGGTGAGATCCCACAAAATACCCTCCTTCCACCTATCCTTCACCCTCCCCTCCCCTCTTCCTACTCTCTCCTCTTTCTTTATGAACTATATTTATGTTTTATCATTTGTATCAATGAGTAAGTGATTATATATTAGCGTCATAATAGTATTGAGTATATTAGATACTTTTCTCCCAGTCTTTTTATTTTCAATTTTGGGGACTCATTGAGGGTACAAAGAGTGAGGTTACATTGGTTGCATTTGTTAGATAAAGTCCTTCTTACAATTGTGTCTTGCCCCCAAACGTGTGTCACACTCCGTGACACCCTAACCCCTCTCCTTCCTTCCCATTCTCTGCTCTCCACTTCTTCCACTCCCAACCATGTACTGGTCAGTAATTGTCCTCATATCAGAATGGAATACACAGGATTCTTGCTTCTCTGTTCTTGTGATGCTTTACAAAGAATAACGTGTTCTGCTTCCATCCATATTAATACAAAAGATGTAAAGTCTCTGTCTTTTTAATGGATAAATAGTATTACATGGTATACAGCATAACACAGCTTTTTAATTCATTCCTGGGATGGTGGGCATTTAGGCTGTTTCCACATTTTGGCAATTGTAAATTGAGTGCCCTTATAGTAAAAGGATTTTTTTTTTTCTTCTGGCTAGATGCCCAGTAATGGGATTGCAGAATCAAATGGGAGGATTTCTTCATACTTCTTTCCAAAAAGGTTGTATTAATTTGCAATTCCAACAGCAGTTCAAATGTGTTACTTTCTCACCACATCCATACTAGCATTTGCAGTGTTGAGATTTTGTGATGTGGGGCATTCTCACCGGTGTTAGATGATATCTCAGGCGGCTTTGATTTGCATTTCTCTGATAATTAGGGACAATGAGCATTTTTTTCATGTGTTTTTTAGCCATTCATCTGTCTTCTTTAGAAAAGGTTCTGTTTATCTTTCTTGAACAGACATTGATATTGCAGCTGTTCCTATATTGTGGATCATGACCCATAAAACTATCAGAAAACACATCCTGCATATCAGATATTTACATTACAATTATAACAGTACAAAATTACATTTATGAAGTAGCAATGAAAATAATTTTATGGTTGTGGGTCACCACAACATGAGAAACTGTATTAAAGAGTCGCAGCATTAGAAAGGTTGAAAACCACTGAATGTGGGATTGTTGGCCTTTTTCATGTTGATTAATTTGAGTTCTCTGTACAACCTAGTTATCAGGTTTTTGTCTGATTCAAGATATGCAAATATCCTTTCCTATTGAGTATGTTTTCTGTTTGCTTTGGTTGTTGTCTCCTTAGCTGTGCAGGTTTTCAGTTTAATTAAGCCCTATTTGTGTATTTTTTGTAATTGCGATGTGAGTATTCTTCATAAAATCTTTCCCCAGACTGATAACTTCAGGTGTTTTTCCCATGCTTCCTTTGAGAATTCTATCCTTTCATGGTTTAATTTAGGTCTTTTATCCACCTGGAATCAATTTTTGTGAGTTGACAAAGGTGAAGGTCCAGTTTCAATCTTTCACATGTGTTTGCCAGTTCTCCCAGCACCATTTATTGAATAGGGAATCTTTCCCCCAGTGTATGTTATTTTTCAGTTTATCAAATATGGCTGTAAGATGGTAGTTTCATTTCACGGTTTTCTAATTGATTCTATATGTCTGTTTCTCTATTTTTGTGCCAATACAGTGAAGTTTTGGCCACTATGGCCTTGTAGTACAGCCTAAAGTCTGGTAGGCTGATGCTCCAAGCTTTGTTTTTATTACTAAGAACTGTCTTCGCTAAATAGGTTTTTTTCAGGTTCCATACAAAATGCGGAATCATTTTTTCCAAGTCTTGAAAGTACGATGTTGGTATTTTAATATGGATGTCATTGGATCTATTGATTACTTTGGGAAGTACAGAAATTTTAACAATACTAATTATTTCTAGCCATGAGCATGGTATGTTCTTCCATTTGTTAACATATTCTGCAACTTTTTTCTTAGGGTTTCATAATTTTTTTTTTATAGAATTCCTTCACCTCTTTTGTTAGGTAGATTCCTAAGTATTTCATTTTCTTTGAAGCTATTGTGAATGGGATTGTGTCCTTAGTTAACTTCTCATCTTGGCTGTCATTGGCATGCAAAGGTTACTGACCAGTGGACATGGATCTCATATCCTGGGACATTACTCTATGTTTTTTAAAACTTCCAGTAGTCTTGTGGTAGAGACTTTGGGGTTCTCAAAGTATAAGGTCATATCGTCAGCAAAGATAGAGTGTTCAACCTCCCCTGCTCCCAGATCTATGTTCTTGATTTCCTTCTCTTGACTGATTGTATTGGCTAGAACTTCCAGCACTATGTTGGATAGTAGTGGCAATAGAGGACAACCTTATTTGGTTCCAGTTTTAAATGGAAATGTGTTCAGTTTTACTCCATTCAGTAAAATAGTAGCTGTGTGTTTGTCAAAGATAGATTTAATCAGTTTAAGAAATGTGCCACCTATGACTATACTTTCAGCGTTCTAATTAGAAAAGGATGTTGGGTTTTATCAAATGCTTTGTCTGCATCTATTGAAATGATCATATATTCATTACTGAAATTGGTCTGACATTCTCCTTTTTATTTTATTTTTATTCACTACACAGAAGAATTTTATTTGATGGCAATTGGAACAGAATGAACAATATATTGTAATAACTTGGAATGTTTTCATTACATCAAAGCTCAGTAATTGTTTCTCAAAATGATTTTGCTGCCTCTTATGAAGGTCCAAAATTGAAGGCAAAGAAGAGACAACTTTATCCATGTAGCTTGGCATTTGTGATAATGCCCCTTGCCAGGAATTTTTGAAGAGGATGTAATGGATATTGTTGTATGGAACCAAAATTGTGTCAACTACAGAGTTTCTAATAATTACAAAGATTGGTCACTGTTGTAAATTGGAGTACACAAAGAAGACCATAAAAAATCAGATCTCTGGTCATTGTAGCCGTGGTGTGAAGGATAAAATGTTCCGTAGGCAAACCAGCTGCACACATGCTTCATGCATTGTTAGCATCATGAGTATGTTTGATGCTCAATTAAATTATCATGATTATAATTTAGGGTGCCACCCTAAAGAATATCTTAAATTTAATTATCTGTGCAGGAGTTAATACTCTGTTTTGCATAGATAGGAACAATAATGTTTAATCATAACATAGTAAACTACATTTTAAAACTGGCTTGAAGCTATTTGCTGAAATAAATAAAACAGTTGTTCATCCAATACAATGTTTATCTACCTTTAATTTTGTAGGCACTCTTACATTGAGTTTATATGTATATATAATACACTAGATAAAACAATCTTAAAGTTAAATCATAAATAGAAGTGGGTCAGCATCATGAAAGCTTTTTCTTTAATTTAAAATGAAATTTGAACAGTATGTTCCTTAATCATGCTAGTTTTGTTGCAGGTTAGGCAGAATTGTAACTTGTTTAATGTTTCTACTCAAGTGTTTTCTTCTCTCTCTGGCTTCAATTTATAATATGCTAGTTATATAACCCTTCCTGAATTATGGAATCTTTTTTTATGTTAGTATTTTCTTTTTTATATATAAAATGAGGGAAATAATGACATATCAGGACAATTTTTAAGAGAGAAAGTGGTTAATAAATTCCTGCTTAGTATGTATTAAGAGACGAATATACATTCAGTCTTTTTATCCCAGGGTTCCACATCCATAGACTCAACTAAACATAGATAAAATGTGTTCAAAGAAAAATAATAATAAAGTAAAAGTATAACATAAAATAAAAATATGATACAATATAACAAGTATTTGTGCATCACATACATTGTTTTAGGTGTTATAAATTAACTAGAGATGATTCAAAATATGTGGGGATATTTGTAGGTTATATGCCAATACTATGCTATTTTTATATAAAGAACTTAAACATATGTAAAATTTGTGTTGCAGGTTCACTGGAACCTACCACCCAGGGGTATCTATGGATAAATGTACGTAGCTATGTTTTCAGAGATAAAACCAAAATATTTAAAAGGTTAAATTTACTAACCAGAGTACATACTAAAACAAGATATTTTAAAAGCAATATTCAAATAAAAGTTTATGTCTTATAGATTGATTAAGCCAAAGTTGATTTTATGATTTTTGAGTTTTGTCCTTTTACATATTTCTTAAATATTTTACTTTTTTAATTGTTGTTTTTGGAATCAAAACTCTGTACATTGATGCATTTATGCGGTTCAGGGTACTGCTTCAATATACAAAGTGAAATGCTTACATTGAACTAAGTAATACATCCATCACAATTATACACATTGCTTAATATTTTGAAATAGTCAAGATGTGGAAACAGCACAAGTGCCCATTGACCCATGAATATGTCAAATTGTGGTATATGTACACCATGAAATACTATGCATCCGTATAAGAAAAAGGAGACTTCACACCATTTATTTACCTAGATGGAGCTGGAACATATTCTTCTTAGTAAAGTGTCTCAAAAATGGAAGAAAAAGTATCCAATATAGTCAATACTACTATGAAATCAATATATAACCAACTACACACTCATACGAATGGCAAAATCATAACTCTAGTCCAGAAAGTAGAAGGGAAGAGGAGAGATAGGACAGAGGAGGGGGATATAGGGAGAGGTAGAGTATTTGGGGGACCTCACCTAACATTCTCCTTTTCACTTGGATCTTATCCTGGTTTGAGCTTCAGGGTGATGTTTGATGTATAGAATGTGTTGGGGAATATTCTTTCCTCCTCATTTCCTTGGAATAATTTCTGCAGTATAGGAATAAGCTTTTCTTTGAAGGTTTGAGAGAATTCTGGTGTGAAGACAACTGAATCAGGGCAATATTTTGGGGGAGATTTTTTATTAATTCTTAGATTTCAGTGCTTGATATTGGTCTGTTCAGGTGATCTATTTCTTCCTGTCTAAATCTATGGAGATGGTATAATTTCAAATATTGATCCATTTCTTCAAAGCCAAATTTCTGGGCATGGAATTTCTTGTAGTTTTCTGAGATAACCTCTTGTATCTCTGCAGCATCTGTTTTTACTTCTTTATCTTTTCTGATTGAAGTTACTAGAGACTTTATTTTTCTATTTCTGGATATTCTGGCTGAAGGTTAATGTATCTTATTTGTTTTTTCAAAAATCCAATTCCTTGTTTCATTAATTTTCTGAATTATTATTTTGTTTTCAGTTTCATTAATCTCTGATTTCATTTTGGATATTTTTTTCCCTTTGGCTTAGTTTAGGCTTACATTGTTGTTCTTTTTCTAATTTCATAATAGTTTGTGAGTTTGTTGATAAGCTCTCTTTCTGGTTTTGGATCTAGGCATCTAAAGTGATAAATTTTCCTCTCAGGACTCCTTTTGCTGTATCCCACAGGTTTTGGTAGCTTGTGTCTTCATTGTTGTTATGCTCAAGGAAGTTAATGATTTTCTCTTTTATCTCTTCCTGTACCCAACTGTCACTCAGCATAAGGTTGTTTAATTTCCTTGCCTTTGTATGGGGTTGAATGTTTTTTGGGGGGATTGAGTTTCACGTTATATCCTTGTGATCTGAAAAGATACAAGGTAACATTTCAATTATTTGGATTCTGTAGAGGTTTTTATGTGTGTTCTAGGATATTTACAATTTTGGAGAATGTTCCATTGGCTGAAGAGAAGAATGTATATTATTTAGCTTTGGGATGGAGTGTTCTATGTACATTATCAAGCATACTTGTTCTAAGGTTACATATAGGTCCCTTTTATCTGTGTTTATATTCTGTTTAGAGGATTTGTCCAGCTCTAGAAGGGGACTGATAAAATCCCCTGTCATTATGGTGTTATGGATCTCACATTGCTCATACTAATTAATGTCTCTTTTAGGTAGCTGGGAGCATTTAATTTGATTGCATAAATATTTAGAATTAGAATATCTTATATTTTTTCCTTGATGAATATGAAATATCAGTCTTTGTCTTTTATGACTTTAGTTGCTTTAAATGTACTTGTTTCTGACAATAAGATTGCCACTCTCTTTTTTTCTGAATTCCATTGCCCTGAAAAATTGTCTTCCATCCCTTAACTCTGAATTTTAATTTGTTCTTTAAGGCTAGGTGTTTTTCCTGCAGACAGCAAATGGATGACTTATGTTTTTTGTTTGTTTGTTTGTTTGTTTTATTCAGGCAGCAAATCTAAAGTTTTTCACTCGGGAATTCAAGTCATTAACATTTACTGAAATAATTGATAATTATGGTGAATTTCTTTTTACCTTTATTTTGTGGAAGTCTATTTCTAAGTTTTATTATTTGCGTCATCATGGAAAATAGGTTTTGTCCTTCAAGTTCTGGGAACTTACTTTTCCAGTGGTCCATTGCGATGGTCAGTTTGTACAACAGGTTCAAGTATTTCCTGTAGAGCCGGTCTTGTTGTGGCAAACTTCCTCAATGTTTACATATCAGTAAAAGGTTTGATTTCCCCATTAAATTTAAAGGTTAACAAAACAGGATACAGGATTCTGCAAAGGGACTTGCTTTTGTTAGGTAGAATAAAGGTAGATGACCATTTTTTTTCTGCCTTTAAAAGTTTTATTTGAGAAATCTGCAGTCACCCTGATGGATTTGTCCAAGTAGGTCAATTGGAACTCACTCCTTATGATTTCCAGAATTTTTTCTGTTGTCTTGACTTGGAACAAGTTCATCACAATGTGTCTTACACAAGCTCTATTTGAGTTGAGAGAACCCAAGGTCCGATATTTTCTCTGAGAGGAGTGTGTCAGAATCTTTGGTGACATGTGGGAATTTTTATTTATAATATTCACCAGTATGTCTTCTCTGGGGCTGTCTTCTTCTTTTTCTGAGCTACCTATAACTCACATATTTGAATGTTTCATGTAGTACCATCATTCTGTCAGTGAACACTCTGGTATGGCTTTTATTCCTCTGGGATGTTTTTCTTCCCCTTCCAGGATACTTATAACTAGTATGTTTCAGTGTTTCATGATGTCCTATAATTCTGTCAGTGGGGATTATGCTTTCTCTCTCTTTTTTTCTGCCTCTTTAACTATCTAACTAATCTAAAGAGCTTTGTCTTCTACCTCTCAGATACTTTCTTCTGCATGGTCTAGTCTGTTATTGATACTATCTACTGCATTTTAAAATTCCCTAATTGACTGCTTCAATTCCTTAAGCTCTGCTAAATCCCTTCTATAGTCTTCATAAATTTAATCTCTTATTTGATTCTGTTTTGGGATTTCCCTTTGGTTATTTTCCAATTTCTCAGCAATTTCTTTCATAATTTTCATCATATATATTTTAAATTCCCCTTCCATCATTTCTATCATTTATTTACATGTGCAATCCTCTGCAGTTGCTATCTCATTTTCCCTTGGGATGTGTTACTCTGGTTTGCTTTTCATGTTGCCAGGATTTTTCTTCTGATTCTTCCTCATGAGTGTTTTGTTTTGTCTTTTTTTTTTTTTTCACTAAGTATTCTTTCACTTCCTCTTGCTTCTTAAGTTACTGTGCCTTGGACCTAAGATGTTGATGAGTCCTTTTGGTAGAGGACTAAAAAGATGAGAAGATTGAAGAACAAGAAGGGAAAAACGATTAAAGAAAAGAAATAAGACAAAGGATAGGGTATGGGTAAAATGGAAGATTTATGAGAAGAAGAGAGGCACAGAAAGAGGGAGACAGGAGTAATAAAGGTGTACAGTAGTGTACTTGTACCCACACTTTAAAAATTATCCCCCCTCTGAGAGTGCTGGGTTAGGTGGTTCCTTTAGTTCTGCAGCTGTTTGACAGCCTAAGTAGACACACTACTCCACCTCCACCTAATAGGAAAAACAAAAATATTATATACCAAACCAAAACAACAAACAAAAAACTTACTAGGTAGAATTAGGAGGGAGAGGGAAGTAATAGGGGCAGAAATACTCGCAAAAATAAAGATTTTATTATTTAAAAAAGGCAACAATAAAAAATGATGTTTACACTTAGGAAAATGAAGAAAAAGAAAAATAGAAAAAAAAAAGAAAAAAAGAAAATCCTGGGAGGAAAAAGTTGAAAAAAAAAAGGGGGGGGGATAAAAACAAAAACAAAGATATATATATATATATATATATATATATATATATATATATATATATATATATATATATATATATCTTGGTGAATGTTGCCGGGGGAACATGTGATATTCTGGCGTAGGAGATGCTAATCACAGTGCTGGTACAGCTATATAAGATGGAGACTGGGGCAACGCCTGTGGCTCAGTCGGTAAGGCGCCGGCCCCATATACCGAGGGTGGCTGGTTCAAACCCGGCCCCAGCTGAACTGCAACTAAAAAATAGCTGGGCGTTGTGGCAGGCGCCTGTAGTCCCAGCTGCTCTATAGGCTGAGGCAAGAGAATTGCTTAAGTCCAGGAGTTGGAGGTTTCTGGGGGCTGTGTGAGGCCATGGCACTCTACAGAGGGCCATAAAGTGAGACTCTGTCTCTACAAAAAAAAAAAAAAAAAAAAGATGGAGACTGGAGTCTTCTGCTGACTTCTTTACCCTCAAACAACATAGGGTTGAGAGCGTGAATCTCTCCTCAGCCCACTTTTGTCTAAACAGAGCCTTTTTCAGAAAAGCAGGTGTCACTGGGATCTCTCCTGAAGAGCCTGCCCATTTATCAGCACACCAAAACTGGCCTCACTATAAGCTTCTTAGGGCTCAGGCTGCAAGGCAGCTCTTCTATCGAGGAACACTGAAAGATTAGTTCTTCCCTTGAGTCTCATTTCTAACCTCTGTGCACTATTCAAAATCACCAGATCACTCCCACCAGGTCTCCCAGCACAGGGCTCACTCTGGGAACCTGAGGACAGATCCTGCAGGAAAGATCTCCCACAATGGCTATACAGGGCCCACAACCGAACAAGGTAAACTCTGCCAGGCCCAGAGGCTTACTTCTAAATATGGACACTGCTGAAAGCCACTTACACCCTCGCGCACGGTCTTCCAAGTTAACTCAACCAAGTGCACTAGTACAAAACAATGAAACAACCCCCAGAGAATGCCTTGCCTATCTGCAATCTTGCTGTTGCTGTAACTACTGCTGTGACAGGCACCATGGCCTCCGACCAAATGCAACTACTTGCCCCTTATTCATAGTGTTTCTCATCCCCCTGGGGTATAGAAGTCGCCCTCTGTATCCCTGAATTCCCAAAAGGATGTTTATGGCATAACCCACAATCCAAAAGTACCTGGACTCTTCTCTCCCTAATCTCACTGTGCCTGGTTTCAAAGAAGCTGTTACTCAGCCATCTTTCTCTGCCCCTTCATTTGTTCTTATTCTTGAGAGACTGTTCTAGGAGGAATATATTCCAGCTCCATCCAGGTATAACTAAAAGATGTCAAGTGTCCATCATTTTTATGGTTGCATAGTATTCCATATTACACATATACCACTTTGTTACTCCATTCATGGGTTGATGGGCATTTGGGCTGCTTCCACAACTTGGCAATTATGAATTTGGATGCTATAAACATTCTGTTGCAAAAGTCTCTTGTGTAAGAATATGATTTTCAAGAACTACAGAAACCTGGCTTTCTTGCTTCTTGCTGCTTCTAAGATGGATCTGATCACCTTTTCCAGCAAAGAAAATAAATATAGAAGGTGAAGAGACATGAGACAGTTGCCAAACATTCAGGGTCATTTTAACCTGAAAGCACAGAGGGAAAGAAGCTGAAAGGGAAGTAACAAGTGAAAGAACTGAGTAGGGGAAGGAAATAAAAAATAAGAAATCACACATGAGGAGGAAACAATAAAAAAGTACTGGAAATATGAAAAATCAGAACAAATCAACTCTTCCAAAGGATTACAATGCAAATATCAGAGAAGATACCATCTATAAAGAAATCATAAAAATGATAGAAAGGGAATTTAGATACTAACTGTCAAAAATGAAGAAGGAAATGGGAGGAAAACTTGAAAACCAACAAAAGGAAATTAAGAATTGAATCAAAAAGTGAATAAAAGACATGAAAAATTTAGACAGGTTATTGTAGGTAGTTTAGACAGATAGTTTATATTGCAGGATATTTAGACACCCATTCCAGTAAGGGCCCTGTCTCATACATGGAAGGAAGACATGCTGGTCAAAGAAGCTAGAAACAATCTAGACAGATGGGACTTAATGTGTTTTCCCACTCACTTTGTTAGCATTATAGTATACATTTTGTACAACCATATTTCTATACAGCTGTCAATACTTGATTGAACCTAAGTATAGAAATGGATAGTTTCCCCAGTATATTTGGATTTAAATTCTGAAGGCTCCCAAGTATACATGAAAATAAATATACATGTCTTGTATTAACCAATCTGCCTCATGTCACTGATTTTCTTTTTTAGACTTAAGGGGCTTAAGGGCCTTGGTCCCTGCAAATTTCACTATTCTTTTTTTTTTTTTTTTCTTTTTCAGACAGCGTCTCAGTTTGTTACTCTCAATAGAGTGCCATGGTGTCATAACTTATGGCAAAATCAAAGTCCTGTACTGAAAGTGATTCTCGTGTCTTAGCATCCCAAGAGCTTGGACTATAGCTGCCTGCCACCTAATTATTTTTAAAAATGGGGGTTTCTGTCTTGCTCAGGTTGGTCTCAAACTTTCAAGCCCAGGCAATCCATCTGCCTCAGTCTCCCAGAGTGCTAGGATTACAGGCATGAGCCAACAAACCCAGAACCCAGGCTTGTCTTAAACTCATGACCTTAAACAATCCTACTCCAGCCTCCCAAAATGCTAGGATTACAAAACTGGACCCCTAAGCCTGATCCATATGTTCTGACTTTTCTTTTAAAGTTTACCCAAATTGGCTCAGTGTGGTGGCTTAGGCCTGCAACCCCAGCAATCTGGGAGGCCAAAGTAGGTGTATAGCTAGAGCTGAGGAGTTTAACATCATTCTGAGCAAGAGTGAGACCCCATTTGTAAAAAAAATAAGTAGGTATTCTGCTGGGCACTTGTAGTCTCTGCTACTTGGGAGGCTGAGACAAGAGACTCACTTGAGCCCAAAGTTTGAGGTTGTTGTGAGCTATGACACAACAGCGCTAAACCCTAGGGTTACTAAGCAAGACTCTGTCCCCCCTCCAAAAATAGTAATTTCCCCAAATTATAGGAACATGTAACAAAAGCAAAAGCTCTTGTTATTCCACTTTATTCCCACATCACATGTATAACTATAGTAATATACATATTTATGTAGTTTTATCCACATTTTTTTCCATGTACATACTACCATTAAAAAAATAAGAATAATATGTGACATCTTTCCATGTCAGTATATATACAGCAAGCATAGTCAAGACAGCAGAATTTTGTTTTGCATTTTTCACCAGGGCCAGGTTTGAACCCACTATTTAAATATATGGGACCAGCACCTTACTCTTTGAGCCACAGGCACCGCGCACCACAGCAGATTTCTTTTTTTTTTTTTTTCACAGTTACATAAATATCCTACTGCATGGATGGAGCACAGTTTATTTTACCAGTTCTTCATTATAAGAGAAGATACATCAAGGAATTTGTTATAGTTGGTGGCTTTAAAGTACAAGGACATGCCAGTTTTTGGTTTATAACTGTTACCCACTTGTCTTTGACAAAACTGTCAATGATCACTTATGCACCTCTGGCATTAGATACTGCCTATATACCTATAACTTTATCAACATCAGTTAATTATCAAATTGTATTAGTCTAATAGGCAAAAAGGGCATTTATAAATGAGGCTGTTCTCTTTAGAAATGCATTTCCTTACTAGGGGAAGAAACTAATTTGAAAAGTCTACATGCTTTATGATTCCAATCATATGACAGTCTAGAAAGGAGAAAGAATGACTACAATGATAAGATCAGTGGTTACTTGGGTTGTTGGGAGATAAGTAGGTGGAACAAAGATTTTAGGGCACTGATCTTCTTTTGTATGGTAATACACTGCTGAGTATATGTCACTATGTTTATACAAACTCATGAAACATAAAATGAACCCTAATGCACACTATGGCTGTTTTAGAGTGACAATGATGGAGACATGTAGTTACATCAATTGTAACAAATGTACAATGTCCTTGCAGGATGTTGATAGCAGGGGAAGCTCTGCATGTGTGGAGGCAGGGGCTATATAAAACATCTCTGTATTTTCTGCTCAATTTTTTGTGAAACTGAAACTAATCAATAAAGTCTATTTTAAAAAGTGCAGTTCTTGGTTGTTTTAAATTCCATAGCCCTAATTACCATTGAGAATCACCATCTCTTTCTATTTTCATTTGTCATATTTAATAGTCATGGCTCAGCACCTGTAGCTCACTGAGTAAGGTGCCGGCCACATACACAGAGACTGGAGGTTCAAGCCAGGCCCAGATCCGTTAAACAACACTGAAAACTGAATCAAAAATTAGCCAGGCATTGTGGCTGGCACGTGTACTACCAACTTCTCAGGAGACTGAGGCAAGAGAATTGTTTAAGCCCAAGAGTTTGAGGATGCTGTGAGCTGTGATGCTGCAGCACACTACCTAGGGTGACATAGTAAGACTCTATCTCCAAAAAAAAGAAATTATAAGATTAGCCCTTATCACAAAATCCAAAAAACAGAGATGTCGGCATGGATGTGAAGAAAAGGGAATACTTCTACACTGCTGGTGGGAATGTAAAGTATTATATTCATTTTGGAAAGATATTTAGAGAACACTTAGAGATCTAAAATAGACCTGCCATTCTATCCTATAATTTCTCTACTAGGTATGTATTCAGAAGACCAAAAATCACATTATAACAAAGATATTTGTATCAGAATGTTTATTTCAGCCCAATTCATAATTACTAAATCAGGGAAGAAGTCCAAGTGTCCATTGGCACATGAATGGATTAATAAATTGTGGTATATGTACACCATGGAATATTATGCAGCCTTAAAGAAAGATGGAGAATTCACGTCTTTCATGTTTACATGGATGGAACTGGAACATATTTTTCTTAGTAAAGTATCTCAAGAATGGAAGAAAAAGTATCAAATGTACTTAATTCTACTATGAAACTAATTTATAGGTTTCATATGAAAGTTATAACCCAATTATAACCTAAGAATATGAGGAAAGGAGAAATGGAGTACAGGGGGAAGAATGGGTGGAGGGAGGGTAATTGGTGGGACCACACCTACGAGGCATCTTACAAGGGTACATGTGAAACTTACTAAATGTAGAATATAAATGTCTTAACATAGTAAGTAAGAAAATGCCAGGAAGACTATGTTACCACTTTGTTGAAAATATTTCAAATTGTATATAAAACCAGTGCATGGTTCCCCCTGATTGCAATAATGTACACAGCTATGTTTTAACAAAAAAAAAAAAAAGAAAAGAAAAAAATTAATAACCATCTCCTTTGCTCATTTTATTTATTATCTTTCTTCCCCTTTTTTTCTTTTTCCCATTTTCATTTCATTTTTTTTATTTTATTTATTTCTTGTTTTGTTTTCTTTCTTTTTCTTCGAGACAGAATCTCCTTTAGTTGACCAGGATGAAGAACTATGGTTTCAGACTGGCTCATAGCAAATTGTGATTCTCCCGCCTCAGATTCCCAAGTAGCTGAGACTACAGGCACCCATCACTATGCTAGTCTATGTTTAGAAATGAGGTCTCACTGTTGCTCAGGCTGGTCTTGAACCTGTGAGCTCAGGCAATCTATCCACCTTTGTCTCCAGGGTGTTAGGATTACATGCATGAGCCCCCATGCCCAGCCAGCTTTTCCTAGTGTTAGGAGATATAGGGGCTCACTCTGGCTCAGGATGTTTCCAACTCCTGACATCAAGCAATTCTCCCACTGCCTGGAACTCTCAGAGTGCTAGAATTACAAAAATGAGCCATTAAGCCAGGACTTCTTTATTTTTCTTTTAAAACACAAAAGATTGGGCCTGGTGCAGTGCCTCACATAATTCTAGCCCTCCAGGAGGCCAAGGCAGGTGGCTTACCTGAGCTCATGATTTGAGACCAGCCTGAGCCAGAGTGAGAAACCTTCTCTAAAAATAGCCAGACATTGTGGCAGCTGAGTGTAGTCTGAGTTACTCTCAAGGCTGAGACAAGAGAATGATGTGAGCCCAGGGTTGAGTTTGCTACGAGCTATGATGCCACAGCACTCAAGCCCAGGACAACTGAGTGAGATTCTGTCTCTGCAACAACAGCAATAAGAACAAAAAGTCTTGGTGTGTTACCCTGGCTGATCTTAATAACTAGACTCAAGAGATTTTCCTATCTCAGCCTCCAGAGTAGCTCAGATTTTAGGCCCTCAGCCACGTTGCCCATTTTCTACTATAACTTTTTCTTATACATTTGGTAGAACTCTTAACACATTATTTCATTTCATTTTCCTGTGTGTTCCAGATTTTTTTGGAGGAAAGAAAAAATCATGTGTTTGATCATACCCACTGCTTTATATGAATATTCAACTATTGGCCTTGTGAGGTGGCTCACTCCTGTAATCCTAGGACTCTGGGAGGCTGAAGCAGCAGATCCCTTGGGCTCAGGTGTTTAAGGTCAGCCTGAAAACCCTATCTTTACTAAAAATAGGAAAGTTAGCCAGTTTTTTTTTTTTTATTATTGTTGGAGATTCATTGAGAGTACAATAAGCCAGTTACACTGACTGCAATTGTTAGGTAAAGTCCCTCTTGCAATCATGTCTTGCCCCTATAAAGTGTGACACACACTAAGGCCCCACCCCCCTCCCTCATTCCCTCTTTCTGCTTCCCCCCCATAACCTTAATTGTCATTAATTGTCCTCATATAAAGATTGAGTACATAGGATTCATGCTTCTCCATTCTTGTGATGCTTTACTAAGAATAATGTCTTCCACTTTCATCCAGGTTAATACAAAGGTTTTGTGGTGGGGTCTTGTAGTCAAAGCTACTTGAGAGACTGAGGCAGGACAACCCCTTGAGACCAGGAGTTTGAAGTTTGTATGAGCTAGGCTGACACCACTACAGTATGAGACTTTGTCTCAAATACACACACACACACAAAAAAAAAAAAAACCCAGAAAAATTAAACCTCTTCTTTTTTGAGACAAAGCAGTGTTGTTAACTTCATCATTATTTTATTATTCTAAGTTTTTGGAATTTATACCCTAATTAGAGAGGCTTTTCCTAGTATTATTTTCAGATTATACATATATTTTATAATATTACCCTGTAATTGGATCCTTAAAGGATGGTACTTTATTACTTATCCACACAAAGGCTTAACAGAGTACCATAAACCACTGGTTGTCAAATAGAGAGAAGTTTGCCGTGTAGGCAACATCTGGCCCTGTCTGGAGAAATTTGGGGTTGATACAACTGGGGGGTACTATTAACATCTAGTAGGTAGAAGTTATTAATATGGCTAAACATTCCATGATATACAGGATAATTCCTTTATGTCAAACCCATCCCAAAATGTTCATAGTGATGAAGTTGAAAAAATCTTCCATTCATCATTTCACTTCCCAAGCTATTCACATCCCCATTGTTTCAAGGTCTGTATAAAGATTGAGGGAGAATAAAAATAGGGTCAGTGAAGAACTAGATAAGAAAATTTGGGTAAATTGGAGAAAATTTACTTAACTAGTATCTCCATTTCAGCTCCCAAAACTCAAATTTAAGATTTACCATTCTATAGAATGCACCAGAAAAAGGAAAAACATCTGACAAATAATGGTGTACTTTCTAAGGGACAGAAACATGAAGAGAGACTAATTATAATGTAAATTACTTTATTGGAACTTCTACATTGCTATCAGATTACATCTCTTTTTTAGAGTTAGAGTAACGTGATATTGAAAACTATAGCAAACAGCTTGACAAAGAAAGAGTACATTAAGTCCTACATGTGTGTTTTATTTTTACTGAAGACATCTTTTCTTAGTGGTAAAATTAAAATAATATAATGGTCAACAAATCCCGTCGATGTTCTGAGCACACTGTCTCCTCAGGTGCCTATTCCAGAGCATTTTAATTTTAAAGAGACAGCATGATGACACAGGTTTTAAAACAAACAAGAATGTATTTAACCAAGTGATATAATGCAAAATATTTCAAATGTTTACAGCTTGGGCATAAGAGGAAAGATGTGAATTTAAGGTACATTTTTTTCTCTATCTACTACTGTATGTTTTTCTCATACTTGAAGACCCCTTAGTAAAAGTAGCAAAATCAGCAGTCTTGTTTGATGTAATCGAAATATTCTTAAATGAATAAAAATGGATGATGTAGAAAGAGTACTGTGAAAGATACTGATCTTAAAAATAAAAGAATAAGAAAAGCTTCTATTACATTCTTCACTTCCTGTTACTTCAGCAAATTTTCAGTACAGCAATATAAGGAAAGGATACCCATATCCAAATACCCTATCACCATTGTTTTGAAATGAGTAGTAACATTTTGCTTGGAAAGAAAAATTATTATCTAATAATATTCATATCCAGTCATCTAAGCAAGACCAATGATAGAGACATTTTAAGAGGAAAAAAGGAGAGAGGGAGAAAGAACATAGAGCAACAGGAAAGAGTAAAACAGTTTAGCTATGAGAACACTTCAACTGTGCCTGGGAATTTCAAGTTTGATGATTGGAACGAGGAGTTGTTTTTATTAGAACCCTTTCCTATGAGGGTTCTCATGATGAGCTAGTATTGTTCTTTTTTTGTTTTATTTTGTTTTTTGCAGTTTTTGGCCAGGGCAAGGTTTGAACCCATCACCTCCAGAAAATGGGGTCAGCACCCTACTCCTTTGAGAACAGGTGCTGACCTAAGCTAGTATTGTTAACCAAAAATAAAGTCTTGTAAGGACAAGGAGTTCCTTAAGCCATGAGCACTTCACCTGGATATAGTTGACCTGGAAATCATACCCCTGGGAGTAAGGTGGTTTTATTCATATTGGTTATTTTACAGTCTCTTCATTCCCCTGCCCGTCAAACATGAAACATGGTCATACAATTTGGGGCTTTACTTCCACAAGGTCCTTAAGGAAAGTGTACACTCTGGCTGTAATTCTTCTAGCCATTGACACTGTGCATCTATTATTTTAGGAGACAAAATTTAAGATGAAATTCTTCTTGATTAAGAACAATGACACATAAGACACCTATTTTCTTTTAAAAAATCATTTGCCTGAGATGTAAAACCTTCCTATTGAAGTTCAAATCAGAACAATTTCACTTTTTGTTTTGTTCAATGTTGGTTTTAAGTTCACTTTTGCTTTTAAGGTTCACATTTATGTTACAGCATGTTTTAAAATTCCAGTATTTGGGATTGATAATATTTATTCATGTCTTTTCTCCAATGTGAAATAGTAATTGAGCTTGAAACACTGACTACATGAAAATGAAATTATACATACATATAGTGAAGGCTACCAACACTGTTGATATTCTTGTTACACATATAGTAGTAAGTAAGACACTCTCATGTGATGTCAGAGTATGTGGTGGAAAATTATGCCAGATGCAATGAATATTTCTAAATATATAAAGGAGGGGAGACAGTCTACATTTCACATGAACAGAGTGGCTGGACCAAAAAATGGAAAAGGTAAAGAAAGGAAGGGGCAAAAGACTTCACATATCAAGCTAGGGTAACTTGCACGAACACCTCAAATAACTCATAAAATGTTTCTAGGTCTATTGTAACAGGTACCTTTGAAGATGATTATATCATCAAGTACCTGCAAAAAGAGGTTCAATATACATATATCAATTTTTTTAATTAAATCATAGCTGTGTACATTAATGTGATCATGGGACACCATACAGTAGTTTCATAGAACATTTGACACATTTTCATCACACTGGCTAACATAGCCTTCCTGGAATTTTCTTAGTTATTGTGCTAAGACAATTACATTCCACATTTACTAACTTTCACATATAACCTTGTAAGATACACCACAGGTGTAAACCCAAAATGCTCCTCCCTCTGCCCAACTACCCCATCTCTCCACTCCCTTGTAACTGGGTTATAGCTTTCATGTAAAAGCCATAAATTAGTTTCATAGTATAGTACATTGGATACTTTTTCTTCCATTCTTGGGATACTTTACTAAGAAGAATATGCTCCAGCTCAGTCCATATAGATATGAAAGAAGTAAATTCTCCATCATTCATTAAGGCTGCATAATATTCCATGGTGTACATATACCACAATTTATTAATCCATACGTGGATCAATGGGCACTTGGGCTTTTTCCATGACTTAGCAATTATGAATAGGGCTGCAATAAACATTCTGGTACAAATATCTTTGTTGTGATGTGATTTTTGGTCTTCTGGGTATATTCCTAGTAGAGGAATTATAGGATTGAATGGCAGATCTACTTTTAAATCTCTAAGTGTTCTCCATACATCTTTCCAAAAGGAATGTCTTAATTTGCATTCCCACCAGCAGTGCAAAAGTGTTCCCTTTTCTCCACATCCATGCCAACATCTCTGGTCTTGAAATTTTGTGATATAGCCTAGTCATACTGGAGTTAGATGACTTCTCGAAGTAGTTTTGATTTGCATTTCTCTGTTGATTAAAGATGATGAGCATTTTTTCATATGTCTGTAGGCCTATCTTCTTCAGAGAAGTTTCTCTTCAAATCCCTTGCCCAGCCTGCAATGGGGTCACTTGTTCTTTTCTTGCTTATACGTTTGAGTTCTCTGTGAATTCTGGTTATTAAACCTTTGTCGGAGACATAACCTGCAAATATCTACTACCATTCTGACAGCTGTTTCCTTGCTTTACTTACTGTGTTCTTGGCTGTGCAGAATCTTTTTAGTTTTATCAGATCGCAGTAGTGTATTTTTGAAGCTGCTTCAATTGCCTGAGGGGTCCTCCTCATAAAATAGTCACCCAGACAAATTTCTTCAAGAGTTTTCCCTGAACTCTCTTCTAGTATTTTTATAGTTTCATGTCTTAAGCTTAAATCTTTAATCCAGTGAGAGTCTATCTTAGTTAATGGTGAAAAGTTTGGGTCCAGTTTCAGTCTTCTGCAGGTTGCCCCCCAGTTCACCCAGCACAATTTTTTTTTTTTTTTTTTTGTAGAGACAGAGTCTTACTTTATGGCCCTCGGTAGAGTGCCATGGCATCACACAGCTCACAGCAACCTCCAATTCCTGGGCTTAAGTGATTCTCTTGCCTCAGCCTCCCAAGTCACCCCGCACTATTTGTTAAACAGGAAATCTTTTCCCCACTGAAAGTTTTTAATTGGCTTGTCAAAGATTAAGTAACACTTAAGTAGCTGGATTCATCTCTTAGTTCTATGTTATGTTCCAGACATCTACTTCTCTGTTTCTGTGCCAGTACCATGCTGTTTTGATCACTATCGATATGTAGTATAGTCTGTAGTCCGGTAGCGTGATTCCTCCTGTTTTGTTTTTATTTCTGAGTAATGTCTTGGCTATTCTAGTTTTTTTCTGATTCCATACAAAACGAAGTATTATTTTTTCAGGATCTTTAAAGTATGACAGTGCAAGTTTAATAGGGATTAAATTGAAATTATATATTGCTTTGGGTAGTATGGATATTTTAACAATGTTGATCTTCCCAGCCATGAGCATGGTATGTTTTTCCATTTTATAAAATTTTTAGCTATGTATTTTCTTAGAGTTTCATAGTTCTCTTTATAGAGATATTTCACATCCTTTGTTAGAAAACTCCCAAGTATTTCATCTTCTTTGGTACTACTGTGAATGGGATAGAGTCCTTAATTGTTTTTTCAACTGCACTACTGTTGGTATATATAAAGGCCACCGATTATGATTGTTGATTTTGTAAACTGAGACGCTGCTGTAATCCTTGATCACTTCTAAGATTTTTGTAGTACAGTCCCTAGTGTTTTCCAGATATACAATCATATCATCTGGGAAGAGCAAATGTTTGATCTCTTCTGACCCTATGTGGATACCCTTGATCGCCTTTTCTTCCCTAATTGTGTTGGCTAAAACTTCCATTACAATGTTAAAGAGCAATGGAGACAATGCGCAGCCTTCTCTGGTTCCTGATCTGAGTAAAAATGATTCCGATTTAACTCCATTCAATATGATATTAGCTGTGTGTTTGCTGTAGATGGCCTCTATCAGTTTAAGAAATGTCCCTTCTATACCAATTTTCTGAAGTGTTCTGATCATGAAGGGATGTTGGATGTTATCAAAAGCTTTTTCTGCATCAATTGAAAGAAACATTTGGTCTTTGTTTTTCAATTTGTTTATGTGCTGAATTACACTTATAGATTTATGTATATTGAACCAGCCTTGAGACCCTGAATTAAAACCAACTTGGTCATGATGTATGATTTGTTTGATATGTTGCTGGATTCTGTTTGTTAGAATCTTGTTGAATATTTTTGCATCTATATTCATTACTGATATTAGTCTATAATTTTCTTTTCTTGTTGGGTCTTTTCCTGGTTTGGGGATCAGGGAGATGTTTGCTTCATAGAACGTGTTGGGTAGTCTTCCTTCTTTTTCTACCTTTTGGAACAGGTTCAGTAATATAGGTACTAATTCCTCTTTAAAGGTTTGGTAGAATTCGGAAGTAAAATCATCTGTTCCCGGGCTTTTCTTTTTGAAGAGATTTTGTATGTTTGATATTATTTCCTAACTTGATATGGGTGTATTCAACATTTCCACTTGATATTGGTTAAGTCTTGGAAGGTGACGTACTTCCAAGTAATGGTCAATTTCCTTCAGATTTTCATATTTCTGAGAGTAAAGTTTCTTGTAATATTCATTAAGGATTTTTAGGATTTCTGAGGAATCTGTTGTTATTTCATCTTTGTTATTTCTGATTAATGAGATTAGAGATTTTAATCCTTTTTTCCTGATTTGGTTGGCCAAAGGTTTATCTATTTTGTTGACCTTTTCAAAAAAAACAGCTTTTTGATTTATTGATTTGTTGTATTATTTTTTTGTTTTCAATTTCATTTAGTTCTGCTCTGATTTTGGTTATTTCTTTTCTTCTACTGGATTTAGGGTTGGCGTGTTCTTCCATTTCCAGTCGCTGAGATGTCCCATTAAGTTGCTTACTTCCTCTCTTTCCATTCTTCTGAGGAAGGCTTGCAGTGCTATAAATTTCCCTCTTAGAACTGCCATTGCAGTGTCCCTGAGGTTCTGATAGTTTGTGTCTTCATTGTTGTTTTGTTCCAAAAATTTGGCAATTTTTTTCTTGATCTCATCTCTGACCCAGTTATCATTCAGCATAAGGTTATTTAACTTCCATATTTTTGTATGATTCTGCAGATTCCTGTTGTTACTCATCTCAAGTTTTATTCCATGATGGTCCGAGAAGATGCATGCAATAATTTCTGTTGTTTTAAATTTACTGAGATTAGACTTGTGACCTAAGATGTGATCAATTTTGAAGTAACTTCCTTGGCCTGATGAGAATTATGTGTATTCATTTTGGGGGGGATGAATTGTTCTGTAGATGTCTGCTAAACATAAATGCTGCATGGATAGATTTAAATCTAAAATTTCTTTATTCAGCTTTTTGTTGATGGATAGATCCATCACTGCTAAAGGACTGTTAAAATCTCCGACTATTACAGAGTTGGAGGAAATCAACTTGCTCATGTCTCTTAGAGTTTTTCTTATAAATTGAGGTGCATTCTGTTTGGGTCCATAGATATTAATAATTGAAATCTCATCATATTGAGTATTACCCTTAACAAATATCAAGTGACCATTCTTGTCCTTCCTTTCTTTTTTTGTTTTAAAGCCTATTGTATTCGCAAATAAAATTGCAACACCTGCTTTTCTCTAGTTACCATTTGCCTGAAATATGGATGACCATCCTTTCACCTTGAGTCTGTATTTGTCTTATAAGTTAAGATGTGACTCTTGTATGCAAAAAATATCAGGCCTGAGTTTTTGTATCCAGTCAGCTAACCTATGCCTCTTTAGAGGGCAGTTTAATCCATTCACATTAATGAAGAGTATTGATAAGTTTGGTGAAAATTTGGGTATTGAGTTTTTCAAAAGTCCAGTGGACATTTTTAATCCTTTCACCATTGTGGGAATTGGAGTTTGATCAGAAGTTTCAGAGTGAATTTACTTTTGTAGTAGAGGATTGGGTTGGTTATTAAAGAGGATAGGTCTGAGAATATCCTGAAGAGCTGGTTTGATTATGGCAAATTTCTTCAGCATATGAATGTCATTAAAGTATTTAAATTCTCCATCATAAATGAAACTCAGTTTAGTTGGGTACAAGATCCAGGTTTGAAAGTTATTTTGCTTTAGGAGATTAAACATGGATGACCACCCTCTTCTGGCTTGAAAAGTTTCAGCAGAGAGATCTGCAGTCATTCTAATGTTCTTCCCTTTGAAGGTAGTCGTTTTCCTTCACTGGCTGCTTTGAGAATTTTCTCCTTCATATTAACTTTAGTGAAGTTAATTATGATATGCCTGGGGGATGTCTTGTTGGGGTTGAGTCGTGCTGGGGTTCTGAAGCTATCTACTATCTGAATTTCTGGTTCTATAGGCATGTCTAGAAAATTCTCTTCCATAATTTCATACAGAAGGGCCTCTGTGCCCAGTGAAGCCACTTCATCTGTTTCAGGAATTCCTATGAGTCGATATTTGCCTTCTTCGAGTTATCCCAGAGCTCTCTGAGAGAAAGATCCATTTTTCCTCTCCATTTCTCTTCCTCTTTGAGAGTTTGGGAGCATTCAAAGGCTTTATCTTTAATGTCGGTAATCCTTTCTTCTGCTTAATCCATTCTGTTGCTAAGGGATTCTACTGTATTTTTCGTATCTTTGAGGGCTGTTAATTCTTGCTACAGTGTGTCTAAGTCTTTGGTGGTTTTATCTTTAAATTTGTTAAATTCTTGAGACAGCTTTTGAATTTCTCCACAAATTCCTAGTTCCATTTTGTTAATCTTGTTTGCCATCCAAATTCTGAATTTGATTTCTGACATCTCAGCCAATTGTTTGTAAATGGGATCTTCAAATACATCTGCTGTATCTTTCCTTAGGGGGGTTGATCTATTCTGGTTATTCACATTACCAGAGTTTTTCCACTGATTCCAACACATGATTGTTTTACTCCCTTTGATTTCTCCCCTGGTGTTTTGTTGAGGACCCGTACAGAGCTGTGGCCTGAGAAACTGGGGCCCAGTTTGGTGTATAGGGGCTAAGTGGTTCTGTCTTGTTTTCAGCTGGTTTCTATTTGACCCTAGTGAAACAGTTACTCTGGGTTGAAGTCTCAGCTGTGGAGAAATACCAGCAATTAAGTCCCCCCGCCAACCACAGGGAACAAATGGAAAAGGAAAATCATACCTTCCTAAACCACACACCCAGGGCACCACCTGGATAGTCCCCAGGTAAGTGGCTCAGTTCAAAAGGTCGAAATCAATTGTCTCAGTCAGCAGCTGCCTCGGGTGGGAGAGTTCAAGAAGTCCCTGGGAACTGAATTACAGCGGTCCTGTGACTGCTCTCATATGGCTTGCTCCAGTGCTGTATAGAGTCAGGAGGAGCCACCCAGTAAATAGATCAGTCTGAAAAGATTGATGTCTCCTTCCCCACCTTGCAGGTCTGTCACACCCAGTTTCTGCTAGCCCCACAGGGCTGTGACCCAGTCAGTTGTCTGCAGTAAGCAGATACTCCAGGGGGTTGCAACTTCCTTAGTCACAGAGTAGTCTGAGTCTGCTTGTCTAGGCCGTTACTCTCTGCCTTTATCCAGCAGGAGGTGGTATGGCCTTTCAACCTCAGGCACTTGATGGAGGCTGGAGGTGTTCACTCAGTTCCAGCCCCACCCTTAGTTTATGTTACTGGGTGAACAGAACAACCCTGTGGGAGTTTGTTTCTGACCCTGCTAGATTCATATGCAGAGGAAAGGCTGATTTGAGTTCCCAGAACCTGTGCATCAGGCCCTGTCTTTAGTCTTGTGGGTTTTTATTCGCAACATGTTTAGTTGTCATCTATAGCCACTTGTCCTCCTTTGTCTATAGGCTGGTGATCCCCTGAGGGCCAGTTGCATCTTAGGCTCAGTAAAGCGGTCCCCAGGATCAGCCTGACCCTGGGAGTTTCCCGGCTCTGCGGGTGTGTTTTCTAGTTTCCGTGTTCCATCCAGGTCAGTGCTGCCTCAGGCAAACCCTTTACTCAAGGGGCCTGTGTTCAGTCCCAGGTCTGTTCCGTGGTGGTTGCCATCTGAGAAGATGCTTGGCCTCATCTGGTTGCCCAGGAAGACAGAAGTAGAGGCTATAGTATATCTGGCGGTAGACCATTTTATTGCTGAAGACTGCTGTTGCTCTGCACCTCAGGGCTCCACTGCTCCAGTGTGATTCCCTCTTAGCCAACCATCATCTTCTCGCTCCTTTGCTTCAGAGTCAGAACTGGCCAGCTTCAGTCCAGATCCTGTCTACACCTCTTGAGAGTTCACCCAAGAAGCTGGACACCTGGTGGGGGGGCAGGTCTCCATTCATGGAGTGAGAGTGGAGGGTAGTGCTAAGAGCTGAGAGTTGCAGGTCGTAACACCAAGCTCATTGAGACCAAATGAACAAATGAATAGATACAAAGGTTACCAGGCACATGGGCCCATAGATACAGAGACAGACAGAAGAACATAGACATTCAGGCAACAGCCACAACAACAGCAATATAATAACAACTGTAATAAAAATAGTGATAATCATAAAATAATTGAAAGATAGGAAAAAAAGAGAGAAAAAAAGTGGTGGGAGAGTTCAAGAGGTTCCTGGGAACTGGATCACAGGGGTCTGGTGACTGCTCTAATATGGCTTTTTCCACTGCTGCGTCAGGAATCAGGAGGAGCCACCCAGTAAATAGATCAGTCTGGCAAGTTTGATGCCTCCTTCCCCACCTTGCAGCTCTATCACACCCAGTTGCTGCTAGCCCCACAGGGCTGTGACCCAGTCAGTTGTCTGCAGAAAGCAGATACTCCAGAGGTTTGCACCTGTCTAAGTCACAGGGTAGTCTGTGTCTGCTCATCTAGGCCACTCACTCTCTGTCTTTATCCAGCAGTGTGTGGTGTGGCCTTTCAACCTCAGGCACTTGATGGAGGCTGGAGGTGTTCACTCAGTTCCAACCCCACCCTTAGTTTCTGTTACTGGGTGAACGGAACAACCCTGTGGGAGTTTGTTTCTGACCCTGCTAGATTCTTCTGCAGAGGAGAGGCTGATTTGAGTTCCCAGAACCTGTGCCTCAGGACCTGTGTTTAGTCCTGAGGGTTTGTATTTGCAGAACGATTAGTTGTCAGCTGTAGCCTCTTGGCCTCCTTTGTCTATAGGCTGGTGATCCCGTGAAGGCCAGGTGCATCTTAGGCTCAGTAAAGCGGTCCTCTGGATCAGCCCCACCCTGGGAGTTTCCCGGCTCTGCTGATGTGTTTTCTTGTTCCCGTGTTCCACCCAGGTCAATGCCGCCTCAGGCAAACCCTTTCCTCAAGGGGCCTGTGTTTCAGTCCCAGGTCTGTTCCGTGGTGGCTGCCATCTGAGAAGATGCTCGGCCTCACCTAGTTGTCCAGGAAGACAGGAGGTGAGGCTATGGGATATCTGGGGGTGGGCCTTATTATTGCTGAAGATGGCTGTTGCTCTGCACCTCGGAGGACCACCGCTCCAGTGTGATTCCCTCTTAGCCAACAGTCGTCTTCTCACTCCTTTGCTGCAGTCAGCACTGGCCAGCTGCAGTCCTGGTCCTTTCTACAACTCTCAAGAGTTCACCCAAGAATCTGGACTCCTGGGGGGTCAGGTCTCCAGATCACGGAGTGAGAGTGGAGGGGAGGGCTAAGAGCTCAGAGTCGCAGGTCGTAACACCAAGCTCTTTGAGACCAAATGAACAAATAAACATATACAACATTACCAGGCACATGGGAGCATAGTTACTGATACAGGTGGAAACACATAGACATACAGGCAACAGCCACGACAACAGCAATATAAGAACAATTGCAATAAAAATAGTGCTAATTGTAAAATAATTGAAAGAAAGGAAAAAATAGAGAGAAAAATGTGGTGTTAGTATAAATGTTAAAAGAGAAGAAAGAAGAAATTAAAATTAGAAAACATAGAAATAAAAAATATATCTATATAAAAAGTAATAGTAAAAAATTATCTAAATGTCCTCCAAGAAAATGGTGAGGAAAAAACAGACCAAAACAAAACAAAACAAACAAACAAACAAAAAAAAAGGCACCAACTACAAAAATATTTTGCATGTAGAAATATACCTATATATATCTATTTGTCTGCTGTAGGGATCAACTTCCATAGGAATATATACATACTGCAATATGCTTTCTGGACACCAGGTGGCACTGAGTGGTTCCAAGGCTTATACCTGATTTACAGTTTCTACTATTACCATGGTAACCACCTTCCATGGCCCATCGCCATTTTGGAATTTCTGTAAAAGTTTGTCGCCTAAGAATTGTGTAACATCGGTTGGTCTTTTGCAGACAGCACTTGCAACCGGCCTTCTCACTCAGTGCATGTGTCCACGTTTCTTAAGTCTTTCCACTCTGTTCCCAGGTTCTGCAAACTGGCAACTGCAATCAGCTGTAGGGGGAGTGGTGCTGAGTTCGCATGGTTGCTGGTGGGTTTGCAGTTTTAGCTGCTATAGCTGGTTCCCAGGGCTGAAGCCAAGTTCACGGCTTTAGTAGCTGAAGCCCGGTCCGTGGCTTCAGTAGAAGTAGCCGGTTCCCGTGGTTGGAGCGTTAGGGGAATTTTATGGTTCAGAGTTTCCCTTTTGGATTGGCACCCGCCAGTTCGCCACACAGCCTGAACCTCCAGCCCCCTCCAATACTTTGGGAAAAGGTGGCCTCCCTTTTGGGTAGTTCAAAATGTCTGTTTCCCAGGCAGGATCCCTTCCCTTCAGTTGTCCAACAGTTTGCACAGCTCCCCGTGGTTTTGAGTGGCTCTCCTTTCAGATGCCTCCCTCAGTTCAGCAATAAATATTTGTCAATTGGTTTTTGTCATCAATTACAAGCTGCTGACCTCTGTAGGGGAGGGACCTTCTGGCCGGCATGGCCGAGCAGGGAAGAATCTCTACAACAGAGTCTGTGGTTTTAAATTACCCCTCATATATAGCAATCCTCCAGTTTGCTGGGCATCTCCAGCTGTCTGTCCACTCCAATAATCCACACACAGGAAAGGTCCAGACCCCCTTTCCTCTCACCTGATGGCTTGGGAGAGGTGGGCTACATGTCTATCCTGTCCACCATCATGCTAAGCCCCCCCTCTTTCTTACTTTTGTTGGTTTAAAGCCTATTGTATCTGCAAATAAAATTGCAACACCTCCTTTTTTTCTGATCACAATATGCCTGAAATATGGATGACCATTCTTTCACCCTGAGTCTATATTTGTCTTTTAAGGTAAGATGTGACTCTTGTGTGCCCAAAATATGTGGCGTAAGTTTTTGTATACAGTCTTCTAACCTATGCCACTTTTGAGGACTGTTAAAGCCATTCACATTAATGGAGAATATTGATAAGTCTGATAAAATTTTGGGTATTCAGTTTTTCAAAGTTCCTGTGCACATTTTTAATCATTTCTCCAGTTTGGAAGTTGGAGTTTGATCAAAAGTTTCTGAGTGAGTTTACTTTTGTGGTAGAAGATTGTGGTAGTCATTATGGAGGACAAGTCTGAGAATATCCTGAAGAGCTGCTTTGGTTATGACAAATTTCTTCAACATATGAATGTCATGAAAGTATTTAATTTCTTCATTATAAATGAAACTCAGTTTAGCTAGGTACAGGATCCGGGGTTAAAGTTATTTTGCTTCAGGAGATTTAAAGTCGATGACCACCCTCTTATGGCCTGAAAATTTTCAGCAGAGAGATCTGCAGTCATTCTAATATTCTTTGCTTTGCAGGTAATGGCTTTCTTACATTATGGCTGCTTTGAGAATTTTCTCCTTCATATTAACTTTAGTGAAGTTAATTATGATATGCCTAGGGGTTGTCTTATTGGGGTTGAGTCGTGCTGGGGTTCTGAAGCTGTCTGCTATCTGAATTTCAGAATCTCTAGGCATGTCTTGAAAATTCTCTTCCATAATTTCATGCAGAAGGGCCTCTGTGCCTAACAAGGCCAATTCATCAGTTTCAGAGATTCCAATGAATCGAATATTAGTCTTCTTCAAATTATCCCAGAGCTCTCTGAGAGAATGATCTGTTTTTGCTCTCCATTTCTCTTCCTCTGAGAGTTTGGGAGAGTTCAAAGGCTTTATGTTCAATGTCAGAAATCCTACTTCTGCCTGTTCCCCTCTGTTACTGAGGGATTCTACTGTATTTTTCAGATCTTTGAGGGCTGTAAATTCTTGCTTCAGTGTGTCTAAGTCTTTGGTGGTTTTCACTTTAAATTCGTTAAATTCTTGAGACAACTTTTGAATTTCTCGTTGAATTCCTAATTCCAACTTTTGAATGCTGCTCGAAGTTCTAATGCAAATTTTCCTCCACTTTATTAGTCTTGTTTGCAATTCAAATTCTGAATTTGATTTCTGACATCTCAGCCAGTTGTTTATGAATGCGATCTTTAATTACATCTGGCATATCTTTCCTTGGGGGGGTTGATTTATTCTGGTTATTCATGTTACCAGGGTTTTTCCTCTTATTCTTAAACCTTGATTGTTTTACTCCCTTTGATTTTTTTTTCCCTGGAGCTTTGTCAAGGACCCATACATTGCTGTGGCCTGATAAACTGGGGACCTGTTTGGTGTGGTGTGGCTAAGTGTTTCTGTTTTGTTTTCAGATGGTTTCTGTTTGACCCAATTGAAACATTTACTCTGGGTTGATGTCTCAGCTGTGGAGAAATACCAGTGATTAAGTCACCCCACCCATCACAGGGAACAATTTGAAAAGGAAAATCAAACCTTCCTACAACCACACACCCGGGCACCACCTGAATTGTCCTCGGCGATTGGCTCCATTTGAAAGGTCCAAATCAATTATCTCAGTCAGCATCTGTCTCTTGGGGGAGTTAAGAGGTCTAACTCTGGAGTTAAGAGGTCTCTGGGACTGGATCACAGGGGTCTGGTGACTACTCTGATATGGCTTATTCCAGTGCTGCATGGAGTCAAGAGGAGCCACTGACCAAATAGATCAGTCTGGGAAGGTTGATGCCTCCTTCCCTACCTTGCACCTCTGTCACACCCAGTCTCTGATAGCCCTGCAGTTGTCTTACCTAGTTGCCTGTACTGAACAGATACTCCAGGGGTTTGCACCTGCCTGAATCACAAGGAAATCTTCCAGGCCTCTGCTCTCTCCCTCTATCTAGCAGGAGGAAGTGAAAACTGACAGCCCCAGCCACTTGGTGAAGTTTGGGGGGGTGTTCACTCAGGTCCAGCCATACCCCTGATTGATGTCATTGACAGAACTGAACAGAACTGCTAAATTCCCTTGCAGAAGAGAAGGTGTTTTGAGTTCCAAAGCACTGTCTTTGCTCCTGCAGGTTTGTATTAG